>NC_067248.2:106580678-106880678 GCF_019359855.2 Lolium perenne
TATTGTATACTTCAAATAGCATGACCTAAATATAATTATTATTTGCGTTAACATAATGCCTGAAACTGCCTGAAGTGGGTGTAGTGTGGTCTTCTTCTCTTGGCACCAGTTGTACCTGGTAAGGAGTGTTGGTTAGGTCACGATGCAAAAGGAATAGTATGTATGAATCTCAAGTAGGAACACATACGGTTACCAAACCGAAACTATATAGCTAGCCAAAATAAATAAATAGCCGAACCTAGCTAGTTTGGTTAATGGATATCTGTACGGTAGGCACAATAGCTACCGTTACGTACAAGCTGAACGTTCCGTTTCGGATTCAGATCATCTTTCTTCTACCATGGGGCTTCTTAGCGCTACTCCTAGGCGGTACTGCGTCCCACACGAACCTGCCTACCCAATGCTTTCTTCCAGCTACGCATGAGTGTCTTGTACTGTAATCGATGGCCAGCTTAATCCCGCTAAAAATTGAAGAGGGCCAAAGCTTTGTTGCCTACGCTTGCTGCCGTGATATTGGGTCGTGCCCCCCGCATGCCCCCTCCTAGGGGATGTCCCAACAATACATCTTCATTGGTCTTTAAACCACCACATGCACGCAATGACCAAAGCACGGAATCAATCGATCATCTTGCGAAAAAATAACGAAATTGATTCCCAAATCCTCTAGCTTGCGAAGAGAGAATCCGTCACACAGTCGCCAGCGGCCACGCGCGTTTTTTCCATAAGGTTCCGGCCGGCCGGAAAGACACTGCAGCCGACGACCTCCGACTACTTCTTGGCTTGACAAGAGCGTCGATCGTCCCTAACAGCGAGGCATAGCTAAGGCCGCGTGGATGGGCCGGAAGAAGCGCTGTGACCAGTGTTCGGCTAGGTGGCACCTCCGGCGAGCGGTGACTCTAGCTGCTTGACCCGGTGCTACAGCTTGTGCCTCTCTGCTGCAGCTTACATCACAGGCTTCGCAGATGACGATCCGTCGATCTGGGACGCGGTGGAAATCTTGGTGTTGAGCTTCCGTGGCTAGGAAATTCCGCCTAAGTCGTGAGATTGATTTGTGGGAATAACGGGAGGAGAGAGGCTAGCTGGATTTTAGGATGCAAGAATTTAACGAAGCAATCTTTAGGGTCGTGATCTACGTGGAGTTCTTTTCCGCAGAAGATAGAAACAAACGAAGCAATTGAGGTAGGGGAAGTAACGTATGATAGCCCAAGCGGACGGACGGAGACGTAAAATACGTGGAGTCGGGAGTCGTGGACAGTTGGGCGTGAGTTAAGCTGATTCCTTTCCTTTTTGTTTTCCTGGCTGTGATTTTTTCACCTTCCGGTTACAGGATTGGGTGTTTAGAAGTTGGACACAACGTATAGGAAAGAAACCATACAAAGGAAAGGAACGATGATTTAACTTTTCGTTCGATCGACACACGGACGACGGACGAAGGAAGCAAACCACGCGGACGAAACGGACGAAGCGAAGGAAACGCTTCTCCCTTTATTATTAGGTATAGATATCTGCTACTGTAAAAAAAACATAAGTCATCCAGAAAACCTTTCATTATGTATTCCTTATATATACTTATATCTGCTACTGTAAAAAAAACATAAGTCATCTAGAAAATAAATTCCCAGACGTGCCCTTCATTCTTAATTAACTAATTACTTAAACTTTCTTTTCTTATTCTGGATGTTCTAGCTCTATGAGATAATCTCCTAAAGCCTCCATGTTCCAGTAATAACACACACATTCACTACTGATGTATATTCTGTGATTTTTTGGGTTTGGATGGAAACTATAGAGAGCAGATAAATGGAGAAATTTCTATTTAGCTTTGCATTTCCCCGAAAAGAAGGTTAGCATACCTCTTGTGAGGAGTGCACTGAGAATTCTTCTTTTTATGCAGTATGATTCCAGTGTTCAGTTTCGACAACCAAACTATATAAATGACTGTCGAGTCAAGTTTAGACATAGAACACTTTGTAGCTTACCTAGATAAATTTTGGTTAACATAATATTGGAGGCTTGCCGGGGATATTTCTGTTTCTATTTTTTTTAAGTTCCAGTTTTTGCTGCAATGAAAACACGTGAAAATACCTCATTATTTCTGCTCAGCTTTGGACAGAAAACATCTTCCAAATTTGGATAACATGCGAGTGCCTATCCTATGCAACCACCGTTTTGATTCAATGCATTTGTTCATAAATAGTTTCCCCATTTAAGGTTAAGATAAGGCAAGGTTGCTTTTGCATCTTTGTTAAGAAAAAAAAGTGGATATAGATTCCCACAACGTCATATATGTACATGTTTTGAAATAATGACAGGAATCGAAATGTTGAGGCACAAAAAAAGTACTTTAGTATGAGAATGCCCCATTTTTCTATGTCAATATCTTCTAAATGCTTTGATCACCTTTTAGCATTCCTGGTATGTCACTAGCTTTTCTACAGCACAATAGAGGTTAATTCCAGTGACCTTTGATGGTGGTACTGTCTTTTTTGTACCTTGCAGTCGGATCCTAAATTAGTTTGCTGCTCAGGAGGGCATACTGACGTCGATGCGCCGCAGGCGTCACGGGCCAGGAAGGGGCTTGGACGCGCTGCTCATGGTCATGGCGGTGTCTGGGGCCATGGAGTGCGCCCGTGTAGAGGAACTATGGGGAAGTGCAGCTCCGGGGCAGTGTTGGGATGGAGATAGAGGTGCTCGGCTAGGCCTCCTCAGCTTAAAATCTTCCGACCGTCCTCCTCTGGGGACGAGGAAAGGATCCTCTTCCTCAGGTCGGCCAACCACCATGGACCTGCTCTTCTATTGCTGCTCATCCTCTATTTCTTTTATTTTCTTGGCCGCTGCTGATTTACTCTATAATACTAGCAACAAATGTTACGTATATATCTTGCCGACTAGGGGCTATGGAGACAAGCAGTTGAGCTATAAGGAAGGTCTGATTGTTTATCGGTTGTGCTGCCTTTGGAATCGTGGATATAAACCTGAAATTTTAATGGCATTGCATAGAGTTACTATACATCACTAAGCATTAAACAACGATAAGCATTGGGTCTGAGTTGACATACACGAAATCTATGACAATCGTATACCTCTCTTTGAAAGTGGTAGTATATCTGTTTGGCAAAAAAGAGAAATCAGCTGAAGCTAGGTGTTTGTGCTGTACATGTGCAATATATATTGGCAAGTTTTGGCATCGGGAACTGATAATTGAGTGATAGTTGATAGCATTATTACTTTTCTAGATTAATGTACCGATATGGTGCTGCAAAATAGCTGAAGCTAGGTGTTTGTGTTGTACATGTGCAATATATATTGGCAAGTTTTGGCATCGGGAACTGATAGTTGATAGCATTATTACTTTTCTAGATCAATGTACCGATATGGTGCTGCAAAATAACTAGATTGCAGTTGAGGTTCCGTTGTTTCTATCATGCTCTGCATTAGTTGCTGGCAAAATAGAAGAATACACCATCCATTCCATGATAAAACAAGTTACTAACATTTGTAAATATCATATTTTCTATTAGATGTTCATTTCCGTAGAACCACATGTTATGGTCTATGTGCTTATGAAATACTTAGAAAGTTATGCCACTTAGGAATTTGAGAGTTGATACTTCTTGCAGTAGCACCTTTTTTTTTTACTGTCGTAAGTTTTTTTTTCCATGAATGGACTATTAATTTTGATCACTTTGTTGAGTTTCTTCTGTCATGATTCTTTTCAGATTTTTGCTGTATATTGTCTTCTATTCTATTTTACTACCAGCAAGTAGTAAATACTATACTATGTCTATTTTGCATGGTGGCTTCAGGTGAATTATAAAGTCGTGCATGCCTAGAACATGAGTAATTTTAAGCTATGGATCATTCTATTAATATTTGAGAAGTGTGGTTCTATTCAGTGTATTGCCTTTGCTCATGTTCCTTTTTTTATTTCAAGGGTGAAAAGTGTGGCTTCAATGGTTTTTCTTTGCTCAGGCTTTCACATAATCGTTGTATTGTTATACGGAGTATATCGTATCCTTTGTTACATAGAGCTGAAAGGGCATGTGATATTGTTGTACTGATACTAAATAAGCATAGTTATCGGTCATACATGCGTGGAAAGAGAGCATGGAAGGAGGCATCATATCTTTTAGATAGGATTATTTTTTGTCTTGCTGTGACTTGTAATAAGCTATGCTCGGAAGTTTTTCCTTTCGCACTCATGGGCAGGGGCGGATCCAGCGTGTAAGCCAAGGGGGGCAGCTGCCCTCACTCAATTTTCACTTTCTTTGTAATATGCCGTGCCAAATAGTGATTTTCCCCCACTTAAAAAATAGTATTGCTCCAATTAGCACATCTTTGCCCCCTCTAAAATTCTTTCCTGGCTCCGCCCCTGCTCATGGGTAATAATATTTACATTTGAATGCAACGAGAAACCTCTTGTGCTGTCAAGGAATAGTTGCCGGTAACAATTTCTATTTTGAAGTTCAATCCATTCGAGAGGGGATGTGAGAATGAATACCCAGCAATTTCTATTTTGAAGTTCAAACCATACGAGAGGGGATGTGAGAATGAATACCCAGCCAAGTTACTGGTGACAGAACAAAAAACGTTCACGTTTTGCAAAAGTGTGTACGAGAAGTTGTGGTATACAACAAATAGGAAGGGTTATATTAATGAAGACTTGTTTTAGAAAACCTCAAGAGAAGATGACTGAGCGTACAAAACCATGACGAAAAAGAGTCCTAAACCACAAGTTACAAGCTAGCCCTCATTTCAGCCTGTGTGCTTCTCAGATGCCATAGGCATAGGAAGTTGTGGAATTCACCTTTTTCTAATTACCTTTGTATCAGTTGTTGTCATACTCTTGTTATCTCTAACCAGTTGGAATTCTGTAGATTCACCAGACCACAATTATGTGTCCCTCTTATGCTCGCTAATTTACTTGATCCTCAAGATCACCCTTTTATGCACATATAATTTTAGTTTATGATGTATCAGATTTCATCACCAACCATCTTAGAGCTCATTGCTTAACAAAGAAATATTCAAGTATGGTCCTAAAAATATTAGAACCATCATATATTACATAGTCGGTGCGGCGTGCCGCCGCGCCCATACATTGCTAGTTATCACTATGATAGTATTGATATGATCTATCCCCCCTTCATAGTGTAATGGTGACAGTGTGTATGTTATGTTAGTACTCGGGCTATTTTGCAAAGATCTATTATGCTCTAAGGTTACTTAAATATGAATGGTGAATGTTGTGGTGCTTGTTAACTCCGGCTTGAGGGAGCTCTTGTAGCCCTACACAACGAATGGTGTTTATTATCCAACAAAAGAGTGTATGTAGCACAAATGAGGAGAAGTTATTTATTTATTATGTGATCAATGTTGAGAGTGTCCACTAGTGAAAGTATGATCCCTAGGCCTTGTTTCCAATACTGCAAACACCGCTTACTTACTGTTCTACTGCATGTTTACTCGCTGCCATATTTATTTCAGATTGCTACTACCACTCATATACATCCATACTACTTGTATTTCACTATCTCTTCGCCGAACTAGTGCACCTATACATCTGACAAGTGCATTAGGTGTGTTGGGGACACAAGAGACTTCTTGTATCGTGATTGCAGGGTTGCTTGAGAGGGATATCTTTGACCTCTTCCTCCCTGAGTTCGATAAACCTTGGGTGATTCACTTAAGGGAAACTTGCTGCTGTTCTACAAATCTCTGCTCTTGGAGGCCCAACACTGTCTACAAGAATAGAAGCACACGTAGACATCAAGCTATTTTCTGGCGCCGTTGCCGGGGACGAATCAAGACACTCCATCAAGCCCGTCAACTGCCATCAAACCTCCCACGTCAACCACGCGCCAGTTGTGGACAGCAAGCTATTTTCTGGCGCCGTTGCCGGGGAGGTAAGGTAAAAGGTATTCACATCCTCCGACTACTAAGTTATTTCTGGTGTGTGAGTGCTCGAAGCTATTTCCTTTAGATCCTGCAATTGCATCTTTTGGTTTCTTGTTTACACTAGTTAGGCATAATGGAAAGCAACAGTGAGCTTCTTATTCTATTTTCTGAGTTAAGACATGGATTGTTTGCTGTGAAAATTAAAAAACCTATGGAATCTTATTTGCATGCTAGTAGCAATGATATTAGTATGAACGCTTTGAACACTATTGTTGCTAATGATATGGAAAATTCTAAGCTTGGGGAAGCTGGTTTTGATGAGCATGACATTTTTAGTCCCCCAAGCATTGAGGAGAAAATTTTCTTTGATGATACTTTGCCTCCTATTTATGATGATTATAATGATAGTGGCCTTTTGGTGCCGCCTACTATGGAGAGTAAATTTTATTATGATTACACTGTGCCTCCTACAGTTGATGAGAATAATAATGATAGCTACTTTGTTGAATTTGCTCCCACTACAACTAATAAAATTGATTATGCTTATGTGGAGAGTAATAATTTTATGCATGTGGCTCATGACAAGAATGTTTTATGTGATAGTTATATTGTTGAGTTTGTTCATGATGCTACTGAAAGTTATTATGAGAGAGGGAAACTTGGTTATATGCATCTTAATGATATTAAGTTTCCCCTCTTTATGTTGAGAATCTTGAAATTGCACTTGTGTTGCTTTTCTATGCTTACCACTTTGTTCTTCATGAATTTATTTGTGTACAAGATTCCTTTTCATAGGAAGTGGGTTAGGCTTAAATGTGTTTTGAATTTGCTTCTTGATGTTCTCTTTTGCTTCAACTCTTATTTCTTGCGAGAGCATCATTAAAATTACTGAGCCCATCTTAATGGCTATAAAGAAAGAACTTCTTGGGAGATAACCCATGTGTTTATTTCGCTACTGTTTTGTTGAGTCTTGGAAGTTGTTTACTACTGTAGCAACCTCTCCTTATCATGTTTTTGGTGCCAAGTAAAGTCTCTATAGTAAGGTTGATACAAGATTTGGATTACTGTGCAGAAACAGATTTGTTGTCTGTCACGAATTCGCGCAGAGCTCTCTGTAGGTAACTCAAAAAAATCTGCAAATTTACGTGTGTGATCCTCAGATATGTACGCAACTTTCATTAGTTTTGAGTTTTTCCATCTGAGCAAGTTAAGTGCCCCTGCAAAATTCATCTTTACGGACTGTTCTGTTTTGACAGATTCTGCCTTTTATTTCGCATTGCCGCTTTTGCTATGTTGAATGAGTTTCTTTGTTCCATTAACTTTCAGAAGCTTTGTGCAATGTCCAGAAGTGTTAAGAATGATTGTGTCACCTCTGAACATGTGAATTTTGATTATGCACTAACCCTCTAATGAGTTTGCTCTAAGTTTGGTGTGGAGGAAGTTTTCAAGGGTCAAGAGAGGAGGATGATATATGATCAAGAAGAGTGAAAAGCCTAAGCTTGGGGATGCCCCCGTGGTTCATCCCTGCATATTTTAAGAAGACTCAAGCATCTAAGCTTGGGGATTCCCAAGGCATCCCCTTCTTCATCGACAACTTATCAGGTTACTTCTAGTGAAACTATATTTTTATTTCGTCACATCTTATGTACTTTACTTGGAGCGTCTGTGTGCTTTTATTTTCGTTTTGTTATTTTCATTCTCTGAATAAATTCCTGCTCATGTGGGAGAGAGACACGCTCCGCTTTCTCATATGAACACTAGTGTTCTTCATTCTTACTTTTAATGTTCAAGGGCGAAAGTTGATCGCTTCACTTGTTGTTATTTTGTTGGAATCAAAAAATGCTTCATATGGTCCTGAATAACTTGATACTTGGCAATTTTTTTGAGCTCTCATAGATCATGTTTAAGCTCTTGCATCATGTAGTTTAATCTAGTAGTGGAGAACTACTGTAGAGCTTGTGAAATTTGGTTTGCATGATTGGTCTCTCTAAGGTCTAGATATTTTCTGGTAAAAGTGTTTGAGCAACAAGGAAGACAGTGTAGAGTCTTATAATGCTTGCAATATGTTCTTATGTAAGTTTTGTTGTACCCGTTTATACTTGTGTTTGCTTCAAACAACCTTGCTAGCCAAAGCCTTGTACTGAGAGGAAATGCTTCTCGTGCATCCAAAAACCTTGAGCCAAAACCTATGCCATTTGTGTCCACCATATCTACCTACTATGTGGTATTTCCTCCATTCCAAGTAAATACTTCATGTGCTACCTTTAAACAATTCAAAAGCTATTATCTCTTATTTGTGTCAATGTTTTATAGCTCATGAGGAAGTATGTGGTGTTTTATCTTTCGATCTTGTCATTTACTTCTGACAGACTTTCACAATGGACTAGTGGCTCATCCGCTTATCCAATAATTTTGCAAAAGGAGCTGGCAATGGGGTTCCCAGCCCCAATTAATTAACTTGCATTAATAATTCTCTTCACATGTTTTGCTCTGATCTATCAGTAAGCAACTTAAATTTGCAAATAGACACTCCTTCATGGTATGTGAATGTTGGAAGGCACCCGAGGATTCGGTTAGCCATGGCTTGTGTAAGCAAAAGGTTGGGGGGAGTGTCATCTAATAAATAAAACTAAAGTACATGTGTAAACAAAAGAGAAGAGGGATGATCTACCTTGCTGGTAGAGATAACGTCCTTCATGGGAGCCGCTCTTGAAAGTCTGGTTGATAAGGTAGTTAGAGTACCCATTACCATTCGTTGACAACAACAAAAACCTCTCAAAATTTTACTTTTATGCTCTCTATATGATTTCAAAACTTGAAAAGCTCTAGCACATGATTTAATCCCTGCTTCCCTCTGCGAAGGGCCTTTCTTTTACTTTATGTTGAGTCAGTTACCCATTTCCTTCCATCTTAGAAGCAAACACTTGTGTCAACTGTGCATTGATTCTTACATACTTGCTTATTTGCATTCATCATATTACTCTGTGTTGACAATTATCCATGAGATATGCATGTTGAAAGTTGAAAGCAACTGCTGAAACTTATATCTTCCTTTGTGTTGCTTCGATGCCTTTACTTTGAATTTATTGCTTTATGAGTTAACTCTTATGCAAGACTTTTTGATGCTTGTCTTGAAAGTACTATTCATGAAAAGTTTTGCTATATGTTATCTATTTGTTAGCAAACTATAGATCATTGCTTTGAATCACTCCATTCATGTCATATGCTTTACAATAATGTTGATCAAGATTATGATGGTAGCATGTCACTTCAGAAATTATTTGTGTTATCGTTTACCTACTCGAGGGCGAGTAGGAACTAAGCTTGGGGATGCTTGATACGTCTCAAACGTATCTATAATTTCTGATGTTCCATGCTTGTTTTATGACAATACCTACATGTTTTGTTCACACTTTATATCGTTTTGATGCATTTTCCGGAACTAACCTATTGACGAGATGCCGAAGTGCCAGTTCCTGTTTTCTGCTGTTTTTGGTTTCAGAAATCCTAGTAAGGAAATATTCTCGGAATTGGACGAAATCAACGCCCAGCATCTTATAATTGCACGAAGCTTCCAGAACACCGGAGAGGCACCAGAGGGGAGCCTGGGGGGCCCACATGCCAGGGCAGCGCGGCCTAGGGCCTGGGCGCGCCCCCCTATGGTGTGGCCCCACCAGGGCTCCACCGACATCGCCCCTTCGCCTATTTAAAGCTCCCTGACCTAAATCTTTGATACGAAAAACCACGATACGAGAAAAGGTCCAGAGCCGCCGCCATCGCGAAGCCAAGATCTGGGGGACAGGAGTCTCTGTTCCGGCACGCCGCCGGGACGTGGAAGTGCCCCCGGAAGGCTTCTCCATCGACACCACCGCCATCTCCATCAACGCTGCTGCTCCCATGATGAGGAGGGAGTAGTTCTCCCTCGAGGCTAAGGGCTGTACCGGTAGCTATGTGGTTAATCTCTCTCTCTGTACTCCAATACAATAATCTCATGAATTGCTTTGCATGATTGAGATCCATATGATGAGCTTTGTATCGCTACTAGTTTATGTGCTACTCATGTGTTGTTATTAAAGTAGTCTATTCCTCCTGCATGGTGTAATGGTGACAGTGTGTGCATCGTGTGGTTCTTGTCGTAGGTTATGATCATAATCTCTTGTAGGTTATTGAGTTAATTATCACTATGATAGTATTGATGTGATCTATCCCCCCTTCATAGTGTAATGGTGACAGTGTGTATGCTATGTTAGTACTCGGGGTATTTTGCAAAGATCTATTATGCTCTAAGGTTACTTAAATATGAATGCTGAATGTTGTGGCGCTTGTTAACTCCGGCTTGAGGGAGCTCTTGTAGCCCTACACAACGAATGGTGTTTATTATCCAACAAAAGAGTGTATGTAGCACAAATGAGGAGAAGTTATTTATTTATTATGTGATCATTGTTGAGAGTGTCCACTAGTGAAAGTATGATCCCTAGGCCTTGTTTCCAATACTGCAAACACCGCTTACTTACTGTTCTACTGCATGTTTACTCGCTGCCATATTTATTTCAGATTGCTATTACCACTCATATACATCCATACTACTTGTATTTCACTATCTCTTCGCCGAACTAGTGCCCCTATACATCTGACAAGTGTATTAGGTGTGTTGGGGACACAAGAGACTTCTTGTATCGTGATTGCAGGGTTGCTTGAGAGGGATATCTTTGACCTCTTCCTCCCTGAGTTCGATAAACCTTGGTTGATTCACTTAAGGGAAACTTGCTGCTGTTCTACAAACCTCTGCTCTTGGAGGCCCAACACTGTCTACAAGAATAGAAGCACACGTAGACATCAGAACTCACTATCTCCGAACGGAATCCCATGCCCGGTTAATGATTAAGTATCTCGGTTTCACTAGTTGATAGGGGACAGTACTCAAAAGCTAGGGGCACAAGCCCTAAGCTCATGTTTTCTATGTGAGCTCTTTTAAGAAGGTGGTCCTCCTGTGACAGGGACGAGCAATTGAGCACACGCACATGCGAGATGAAAAAAAAGGTTCTTAGAGCATCTCTAGCAGCATGTGAACATGGGTGAATGGAGTGGAAGCGATTTTTTTTTAGGAGACAACACTCTCAACATCCCGACGACACGCCACAACATAATTTTCGTGAATACATCATGGAAGATATATTAGCTATGTACAAGAAAGGCCTAGACGACCGGTACATGGCCAAAACACCACACCATATAGTAGCCATGACTGGGGCCACCTGAAAGGATCGTATGCCGCACCTAGAGGGGGGGGGGGTGAATAGGTGCTAACCAATTTTTAGTTCTTTTTCAATTTAGGCTTGACACAAAGGTAAATTCTCTAGATATGCAACTAAGTGAATTTACCTATATGACAAGGTTATCAACTAAGCAAGATATAGCTACGCAATATATAGGAGATAGAATAGGATAGAGGTAACCGAGAGTGGAGCACGCGATGACATGGAGATGATTCCCGTAGTTCCCTTCCTTTGCAAGAAGGTACGTCTACGTTTGGATGAGTGTGGTTGCGATGCAAGCCAAACCAACAGCCATGAAGGCTTCACTCAGATCTCCTGTGAGCAACACCACGAAGGCCTAGCCCACTTCCACTAAGGGATTTCCTCGAGGCGGAAACCGGGCCTTTACAAAGTTCTTGGGGCACACATCCACAACCGAATTGGAGCCTCCCAAATCTGTAACAACACAACAATCAACAACAATACATCAACACAAATCAACTAGGGATCCAAAGAGGAACACTAGCAAGGGGGCCCTCAAACAAATGAGGGGGAAATGTAAATCGCTTCGGTGAGGATGTAGATCGGTGTCTTCTCCTTCGAATCTCCAAAGATCAAGAGCTTTGGTTAAGGGAGGAAGGAGATCTTGCAAATCTTGAGTTCTTGAGGTGGCTCTAATGGTGGTGAAGCTTGACAGATTTTTGTGCAATGATTGAGCAAGGAGCAAGGTAGAAGAAGGGGGGGTATAAATACCCCCCTCCAAAATCCAGCCGTTGGAGCTTCTGGGGGGCCGGATAATCCGGCCCGACCAAAAATCCGGCCACTGGGAAAAACCGGCCAAATATCCGGCCAAAAGTCCGGCCCCTGTCCAGAGCTGCTTTTCTTCTGGTCCTTACCGATTTCGAGGGCCCCGGATATTTCGTAAATATCCGGCCTGGATAATCCGGCCCTGGGGCAAATCCGGGCAAAAGTCCGGCCAAAAATCCGGCCCTTGTACTGAGCCACTTTGCCTCTTGTCCTTAGACGATTTTTGGGGGGCCGGATATTTTGGAAATATCTGGCCCGGATAATCCGGTCTTGGGGCAAGTCCGGGCAAATGTCCGGGCAATTATTCGGCCCATGTCCAGGGGTATACTGAGCCACAACCCCTCCAGTCCTTAGCCGAAAAATGGGGGCCGGATATTCTGGAAATATCCGGCCCGGAATATCCGGCCTGGAAAACCTGTTACAACTTCTTTTTGACATGTCTCATCACATCCATCACACATGTATATATGTATCTATATAATCCCTGTACCACTTAGACAAACATTAGTGTATCATATACATTGACATCAAACACACAAAACATATTATGAGAGATGTTCTTTCAATCTCCCCCTTTTTGGTGTTTGATGACAATATACGGATTTGCAAGAGAATCACTATGAAGATCAATCATGTTGGCAAAACATAGAGGCACTCCCCCTACATGTGTGCATACAAGTAATTTGCATTTGAATACAAATACACAACACATAGGTGCGAGGTGCCTCAACACAAGTGGTATCCAACAAGAGCTCTAACAAGAGACATAGACATATATGATGTTGAGATAAGGTGGTAGAAATCATACCCATATGGAGATATATAATACGGAGATATAGCATCACACACAATAATATACCCTTGATCACCCATATGGAGATATAGCATCACACACAATATAATAACCTTGATCTCAACATATAGAAATCCGAAATCCATAGCATAATGTCTCACAACCACATAACACATAGTTTTAAACGAACAAACCAACAAGCCAAATAGTTCAAATAAACGATATAAAGGACACAAGCAATAAAGGAATGATAAACGCATATGCTTGTGCCCAAACCATGCAAATCCCCGAGAGATGTCCTAATAGAACACTTCTCCCCCTTTGGCATCGAGACACCAAAAAGGGAAAAGCGCGATGCTACTCGCCCCAAGGAGATCATTCGGAGCCCTCGTCATCATCGGTCTGGTACGCCTATTCCTCTTCCTCTTCCTCTTCATCTTCATCTTCAGTGTCAGGGGCATCCGGAGAGTTGCGAGTGTAGTTGGCCCTCTGAATGCAATCCTCAATATCATTCCAAGGAACCTGTGATGAGTGCCACCCACTGTAACCTGGGTGAACTGGAGGCTGAGGCGGAGGACCTTGCTCACCACTGAGCTTGTGAAGAATAACCGCCTGAGTATGATGAATCTCAGAACGCTCTCGGCTGGCCGCATAGTTCTCCTTATGGATCTCAATGTTCATGCACATGATGTGACGCTGAAACCAACTAAGCTTCTTCACTTGCTTCTTCATGGCAGGAATATCAGCATGACGAGCAGGGGCAAAGCCACTAGAGCGGGCATCTCCCATGAAGGAGTCATGAGCAGGGGCAGCATGAGGAACCGGCTTCTTCTTGTATGCCTTCTTGACAGAGTGCTTCTCTGTTGGGAACCGACTCAAGTCTTCATTCATAGCCACAGAGTTGTTGATGAGGAGCTAGATATACGGTGCATATGGCATGGTGGTCCGGGATACCACGGCATCATGAATCTCATTGAAAATGAAGTCCATGATATCAAGAGAGTAGTCGTGGCGCTCATTCTCATCACGAGCACACTTCAAGCTGAGGTGCAAAAGATCCACAAGTGCTCCACGGAGTGCATCATTGTTTCCACCACTAGGAGCAATGGTGGCGCGAAGGAAACGGAGCACTTGACCGTAGATGGGTAGAAGCCCCTTGGTAGTACCACTCACTCCAGATGAGTCATAGAGATCAAAAAGCACATTTTTGTCCGTCTTCTGAGGACCATGGAGGCGGAGACCACCTTCAGCTGGAAGTCCAAGAAAAGAAGCAAACCGGCGCAAGGTTGCCTCACAATGGGTAGAGCCAGACATCCATTCCATAGTGCGGTCAGTATCATTCTTGAAGGCCACAGTGGCAAAGAATTGCCTAATCAAGTCAGGACTGTAGTCACACTGAATCTTCATCAGTTCCTTCAAACCCATCCTACCAGTCACCCAGATGGCATCTGCAAAATGATTATTTTCAGCCAGGACATCCACATTGATCGCTTGCATGGGTCGCACTTTCTTCATGGGCTCATAGATATCCTTGTAGATGAACTCCTGCTCCATGCACCAGAAGCGTCTGCCCACAATCTCCTCATCCCTTGCAACATCTTCATACCAGTTCTTCATACGGATTGCAGCATAAGAGATAATGTCCATTGACTTGTAGTTCACCCTAGGTTCCTTGATCTTCTGTCTACTAGCGGTGGACTTGCGAGGCGCATTCGGTGCAAACTCATCACTCGACCGGTCACGCCTTGGGCGTCTCCGACCCCGAGAACCACTACCTGTGAATAGCAAAGAGGATAGCAAAGAGAAGATAATGCTCATAAGTCATGTATGATACAGTAATGTACTCTAGAAACATACTATAAGTCGGTACAAGTCTGACAAGATAGATTGAATCAACACTGCCGCGGCGATGAAGCTCCAGGCCGGATAATCCGGTGCCCAGGGGGGGGCGGATAATCCGGCCGGACCGGATAATCCGGTCCTCGCGGGGGCCGGATAATCCGGCCCTGCGAATCTAGTAGAACTTGCAATCAAAAACTTGTCTACGACCAGATCGGCCTAATATCATGCAAGAGGAGTACACTACAAACGATTTGGAACAACTAGGCAACATCTCCACCAAGAAAATAGCACGTATAAAACACAACACCTAGGGTTAGGGATTGTGAACCATACCCCCATCCATTGGAGGAGCCGCTTGGAGGAGATGATAGCTAGGGAGGAGGAGCACCCGATCCACCCAAAAACGCCGGGAGGGAGTGGACGGGGCGGCTCCGGCGAGGAGGAGGGGCTCCGGCGACCTTGATAGGAGAAAGAGGAGAGAGAGGCGCGTGGGGGCTGGTGTGAACCGTTTGCCCCCCGCGGCCTCGTCCTCAACCCTTTCAGGGTCTGCCCAGGCCGGATAATCCGGCCCTAGTTTAGGGCGGATAATCCGGTCTGGCCGGATTTTCCGGTTTGCCCAGGGGCCGGATTATCTGGTTTTCTGGAAAATTCCAGAACACCGGAAATCCTGCCTATCTTTTGTTGGTTATTTGCATTCCCCATATGTGATGTAATAAAGTATCACAACACATATAAGGTGCATATTGGCCAATAAGATGGGGCAACCTAGATCATCCGACCGAAAATCCTCAAACTCCAAGTTTTTACCAAAACATGACATAAGAGCAAGATGGAAATGGCTTATAGATGAGAAAAGGCTTGGGTTTAGAAAGCTCAAACTATCAATGGTACATGATCACTCAAGTTTGCAAGATACGAGCGAATAAGGCCAAACTAGAGTGATTTCCCATAAGAACAAGGAGTTGTCAAATAAAAGACATGAAGATCCAAATAACTCCAACTCTTCACAAAGAAGAGTGTGGTGGCCTAGGCCACCATATATGAGTGTTATGGCATGGCACCGCGAAGATATATCTTGGGCCCAAAACCACTACTCATCATTGAAGCTCACATATCATCATATGATATAAAGAGAATGATTTCTTTAATGTTGGCATTATGGGGGGAGGGATAGCTCAATAGTTTAAACCGCACTCCCCCTATCTCCATGCCCACATCTAAACCAAATAAAGTTTTGAGACAAAGGTGTGTTTACAAGATGGTCAAGCTATACTCCTTAAATCAATGATATTTAGCTCATTCCTCAAATAGAAAAACCTTGCTTCATCAAGAGGCTTCATGAATATATCGGCAAGTTGGACTTTGGTAGGAACATAGATAAGCTCAATATCACCACGGGCAACATGATCCCTAATGAAATGATTCCGGATCTCAATATGCTTCGTTCTTGAATGTTGCACCGGATTATAGGCAATCTTGATGGCACTTTCATTGTCACATAAGAGGCACTTTGTCACAAATGACACCGTATTCCTTTAAAGTTTGCCTCATCCATAACAATTGAGTGCATCCACTTGCGGCGGCAACATATTCGGCTTCGGTGGTGGAGAGAGATATACAATTTTGCTTCTTAGAAGACCAACACACCAAGGACCTACCAAGAAATTGTCAAGCCCCGGAAGTTGATTTCCTATCATCCTTGTCCCCCGCCCAATCCGCATCGGTGTATCCATTGAGAATAAAACTTGAGCCTTTGGGGTACCAAATACCATATCTTGGGGTATCAACCAAATATCGAAAGATTCTTTTGAGAGCCATCATGTGACTCTCTTTAGGAGAAGCTTGATACCTTGCACACACACCAACACTCAACACTATGTCCGGTCTAGATGCACAAAGGTAAAGCAAGGATCCAATCATGGAGCGATATACCTTTTGATCCACCTCTTTACCATTGGGATCAAGTGCAAGATGACATTTAGTAACCATAGGAGTGGCTACACCCTTCAACTCGGTCATCTTGAACCTCTTGAGCATGTCTTGGAGATATTTCGCTTGATTGATGAAGGTTCCTTCTCTCAATTGTTTGATCTCAAAACCAAGGAAGAACTTCATCTCTCCCATCATAGACATCTCAAACCTATCGGTCATAAGCTTTGAAAATTCATCATTGAAAGCTTTGTTAGTAGAGCCAAAGATAATATCATCAACATACAATTGGCAAACGAAAAGCTCCCCATTGACCCTCTTAGTAAAAAGAGTGGGATCGATTAGCCCAACATCAAACCCACGGTCTACCAACAATTCTTTAAGGTGCTCGTACCAAGCTCTAGGAGCTTGTTTGAGACCATAAAGTGCTTTATCAAGCTTGTAGACATGGTTAGGAAAGTTGAGATCCTCAAACCCTGGGGGTTGCTTAACATAAACCTCTTCATGCAAAGGACCATTAAGAAATGCACTTTTCACATCCATTCGTTGTAACTTAAAGTTATGATGCGATGCATAAGCAAGAAGGATACGGATGGACTCAAGGCGGGCCACGGGAGCATAAGTTTCTCCAAAGTCAATTCCTTCAACTTGAGAGAAACCTTGAGCCACCAATCTTGCCTTGTTCCTCACAACATTTCCAAACTCATCTTGCTTGTTCTTGAATATCCATTTAGTGCCTATAACATTGCGGCACTCCTTTGGCTTCTCTACTAAGGTCCACACTTTGTTGCGCTTGAAGTTGTTGAGTTCCTCGTGCATAGCTTCCACCCAATCCGAATCTTCAAGGGCTTCAAATACTTTCTTGGGTTCCACTAAGGAGATATAAGCATGATGATTGCTAAAGTTATCCAATTGCCTTCTTGTGGAGACCTTTGCTCGAACATCACCAAGGACCTTGTCATGTGTGTGTCCACGAATTTCAAGGGTCCTTTCTCTTCTTGCTAGACGACGGGCCTCGATCTCCTCCTTGGTTCTTCTAGGCCTTGGAGGTGTCACTTGATCAACTTGATCATTTGGGTCCCCGTCTTGACCTTCAATTTGAGCTTCCTCAATTTCTTGAGAATGTTCAACCCCATGTGCTTGATCTTGGACAATATTTGGTGAAGTGCAAACATCGAATGGAAACTCATCGGAGCCATCATGAATTCTTGATTGATCTTGTCCTTGATCTTGTACATGAGAGGGAGGGTTTTCTTCTTGTTCTTGGGTTGGTGCATCATTAGCTTCAAGAGATGGGGTTTGTTGATGTTGAGAAGATGAGGGCTCCACCGTGGTAGAGCATAGTCCTTCCCGAGACGCCACACCGTGTCCCTCAATGGGGCGGAAAAATCCCACACCCATTCTTACTATGGCATCTTGAGGTATTTCATCACCTGCACATACATCAACTTGCCCCACTTGGGAGCCATCATTTTCTTCGAACTTCACACTACAAGATTCGATGATAATCTTGGAAGATATATCAAAGACTCTATAAGTGTGAGATTCGGCACCGTAACCAACAAATATACCCTCCAAAGCTTTAGGAGCAAATTTAGACAAACGAACTCCTTTGATTTTATAGAAACACTTACACCCGAACACCTTCAAGTATGAGATATTATTAGGCTTGTTGCCGGTGAGTATTTCATATGGAGTCTTGTTCAAGCCCTTACGGAGATAGAGCCGGTTAGAAGAATGACAAGCGGTAGAGATGGCTTCGGCCCAAAAATTATAGCGGGATTTGTATTCTGCCATCATAGACCTTGCCATATCCAAGAGGGTCCGGTTCTTCCTCTCCGCAACACAATTTTGTTGAGGAGTGTATGCAGCGGAATATTGATGTCTTATCCCCTCATCACTAAGAAAATCATTGAGTGTGTAGTTCTTGAACTCGGAGCCGTTGTCACTTCTTATTGCCATAATAAGGAGGTTGTGTTTGCGTTGAACCTCAGTGGCAAAGTAAATGAAGATTTGTTGAGTCTCATCTTTCGATTTGAGAAAGAAGACCCAAGTGTATCTTGAATAGTCATCAACAATTACCAAGCAATATTTCTTCCCACCAAAGCTTGCATGAGTGGTAGGACCAAAGAGATCCACATGAAGGAGCTCCAAGATCCTCTTGGAAGAGATAATAGTCTTGCTTGGGTGTGGAGAGTCATGCATTTTGCCTTCAACACAAGCCCTACAAACACGATCTTTGGCAAAAGAAACATTTTCCATTAGTCCCACAATATGGTTCCCCTTGTGAAGACTTTGCAAAGTTCTCATGTTGACATGGGCTAAGCGGCGATGCCACAACCAACCCACATCCGCCTTTCCGAATAGGCACATCGCACTTGAAGTGGTGGTCCCCGAAAATTCCACCACATACAAGTTATGTTCGCGATACCCAACGAAAGCGACTTTTAGAGTCTTGCTCCACAAGAGGACCACAATATCATTATCAATAAAGACGGCGAAACCCATCTTGTCAAGGGCGGAAACGGAAAGCAAATTGTAACCAAGGATTTTGACAAGCATGACATCCACAAGAGTAATGTTGTGTGCAACCACAACCTTGCCAAAACCCAATACCTCGGATGTAGAATTATCGCCAAAGGAGACGGTGATATTATTTATATTGGGCCTCAACTCCTTGACGAGGTTCTTGCCGCCGGTCATATGACTTGTACATCCACTATCAAGTACCCATTTTGAACCTCCGACGGCATAGTCCTACATGAGATCAATTCTTGGATTTAGGTACCCATTTCACAATGGGTCCTCTTTTGTTAGCAACAAGGGTCTTTGGGACCCAAATAGACCAAGCAACATAACCATCATATGGGCCAACATATTTAGCATAAACATCACCATAATAATCTTTAAATAGAACATAGTGAGGGTTAGCATTTCCCGCATCATCATCTATTATGGTTTTGCCCTTAGGGGCTTCACCATTAGTGATATCTTTCTTCTTCTCTTGTGCGGGCTTGGCCTTTTGCTTGTTTGCCTTCTTTGCCTTGGACTTATAACCAAGGCCATCCTTCCCATTGTTTGATCTTTGCTTACTCAAAAGATCATCCAAAGAAAGTTTACTTTGGGGAGAGGAGGCCTTAGCAAGTTCATCCTTCAACCTAGCATTTTCCTCAATAATATTTGCATGATCACATGAAGGAGTAGAGGAACTAGGCACATCATATGAAGCAAGCCTAATTTGAAGTTGCTCATTTGACTTGGATAGGAGAGTGTATTCACTCTTCAAAGCTTTGTGAGCTTTGTCTAGTTCATCTAGATCCTTCACAAGTTTCTCATGATCAACACCAAATTGGGCCTTTTCCTTTTTAAGCACTTTAGTCTTAGCCCTAGCTAGATCTCTAGCTTTGACGAGTTTGTTAATTTTATCTTGAGGCCCTTCAAAATTTTCTAGCCTCTCCTCAAGAGAAGCTATAGTTTCTTGACTTTCCTCAAGAGCATTTTTAAGAGCATGGATTTCAAGAGAGTCTTCTCTCTCTATTTGACCTTTTTCTCAAGAGTAGCATTTTGTTGAGCTAAACGAACCATGAGATTTGAAACATGCTTTTTAGTGTTACCTTGTAGGTTAAAAATGAATTCATCAAACTCTAGCATTTCTTGTTTCACTTTTAGACTAGCATCATCAACCCCTAGATCACTTGATATGTTAGGCATAGAGGGGCTAGGAGATGATACCTCGGAGGATTTAGCCATGAGACAACTTTCTTCCTCCACATGAATGACCTCATTGGGGGATTCACTTGGTGATGAAGAGTTAGTGGAGAGGGAGGCAAGAGCGACCAATCCATTAGAGGTTGCATCTTCTTCATCATCAATATCATCATCTCCGGAGGTATATTCTTCTTGAGTTGATAGCACAATAGATGTGTCCAAGGAGGACCTTGCCATGAAGCAATGTGCATTCTTGATATGAGGATTCTCATTGGGGGATTCAAAGAGAGATGAAGAGGGAATGTTGGTAGTGACAATGGCGGCCACTTCCTTTGAGCTTTCTTCTTCTTCTTCTTCTTCATCATCACTAGAGCTTTCAACTTCATCGGAAGAATATTCTTCCCTAGTCACTAGCACAACTCTTGAGGGCCTCTTGCCCTTCTTGGTCTTGTTGTTGTAGAATTTCTTGTGGGGGCTTTTGAATATTTGCCCTTTGAGTCTTTGCTCTTGTCCTTGGGAATGAGCCTTCCATTATGATTCTCCCTATTCTCATAGGGGCATTCGGCGATGAAATGGCGCTTGTCATCACAGTTGTAGCATGATCTTGTTTTTGGACCAAAGCTAGTGAACCCACTTTTGTTGTTTCTCTTGATGTTGTCTTCCTTGGCCTTCGAAGGATCAACCCAAAAGGACTTTGCATGGAAGGCCATGTGATCATGATAGTGGCATTTCAAATCTTCCGGATAGGTCATACTCCAAGATGCCCTATATTGTTCTTGAGGGTGCACTTATTCTACGGAGTTGACCGTCAAGACAAGGTTGTTCCCTTTTGACATACCAATGGCACGATTGCGAGAATCATGGGAGTTTTGCTCGAGCACCTTGAGGGCTTGCATCTCGTGCACGGCTTGTTGAGACGTGAGAGAGGAATAGCATTCTCGCCCAACAAGAGTCTTGACATCAATGGGTTCAAACGGCATCATGCAATCAATGTACTTATCCTTGATCCAAGAGTCATTGATGTGGGTGGCACCCACAATCCGGAAAGCATCGGCAACGGTGACGAGTCTTGCATACATGTCTTCATGATCTTCATCCGGTAGCCTCATGAATCCTTCGGCTTTATTCCGAAGAGAATTGTACTTGTTTCTTCTCGTGCTTTCACTTCCAATGCAACTAGTGGCCAAACCATCCCAAGCTTCCTTGGCGGTGGTGAAATTCCGAATACGAGACAATTCTTTTGTCCCCACACTAGTTTGAATCATGTGCAAGGCGGTATCATTGAGTTGACTATCAACCGCTTCTCTTCTAGTCAACTTGTCGGGGTTGTATGGCTTGAAGCCTTCCACGATGACTCTCCAAAGTTCATTGGAGGCATTGCGAACATAAGAACGAAACTCAAATTGCCATGTATCGTAATCTTTCATATTAAACTTAGGTGGGTCTCCCCTAATGTTCATATGAGGATGGGGAACCGGGATATCGGGAGATAGGAAAGGCGGAGCCACTCGATTGTAGCTCTCACCCCCACTAGTAGTTGAGTTATCACCATCCACGGGTTTGGTAGAGGAGGGTAATGCCGAAGCACCTCCCTCTTCTAACACACCCGTGACCTTTACCTCTACGGCGGGAGCTATGGGAGGGACCGGAGTCATAAGCTCGGAAATCATTTTTCTCATGCCTTCCATTTGATCTTCCATGGAGGACCTCAACGAGTTGAAGTCATCCATGGAGACCATACTAGCGGCCCCTTCCGCAGGCCCATCGTCTGGCATACTCTTAGGCGGTTAAGCCCGAAATAAGAGCCGAGGCTCTGATACCAATTGAAAGGATCGTATGCCGCACCTAGAGGGGGTGGGGGTGAATAGGTGCTAACCAATTTTTAGTTCTTTTTAATTTAGGCTTGACACAAAGGTAAATTCTCTAGATATGCAACTAAGTGAATTTACCTATATGACAAGGTTATCAACTAAGCAAGATATAGCTACGCAATATATAGGAGATAGAATAGGATAGAGGTAACCGAGAGTGGAGCACGCGATGACACGGAGATGATTCCCGTAGTTCCCTTCCTTTGCAAGAAGGTACGTCTACGTTTGGAGGAGTGTGGTTGCTACGCAAGCCAAACCAACAGCCACGAAGGCTTCACTCAGATCTCCTGTGAGCAACGCCACGAAGGCCTAGCCCACTTCCACTAAGGGATTTCCTCGAGGCGGAAACCGGGCCTTTACAAAGTTCTTGGGGCACACATCCACAACCGAATTGGAGGCTCCCAAATCTGTAACAACACAACAATCAACAACAATACATCAACACAAATCAACTAGGGACCCAAAGAGGAACATTAGCAAGGGGGCCCTCAAACAAATGAGAGGGAAATGTAAATCGCTTCGGTGAGGATGTAGATCGGTGTCTTCTCCTTCGAATCTCCAAAGATCAAGAGCTTTGGTTGGGGGAGGAAGGAGATCTTGCAAATCTTGAGTTCTTGAGGTGGCTCTAATGGTGGTGAAGCTTGACAGATTTTTGTGCAATGATTGAGCAAGGAGCAAGGTAGAAGAAGGGGGGTATAAATACCCCCCTCCAAAATCCAGCCGTTGGAGCTTCCGGGGGGCCGGATAATCCGGTCTAAGTTAGGGCCGGATAATCCGGCCCGACCAAAAATCCGGCCACTGGGAAAAACCGGCCAAATATCCGGCCAAAAGTCCGGCCCCTGTCCAGAGCTGCTTTTCTTCTGGTCCTTAGCCGATTTCGAGGGGCCCGGATATTTCGGAAATATCCGGCCCGGATAATCCGGCCCTGGGGCAAATCCGGGCAAAAGTCCGGCCCTTGTACTGAGCCACTTTGCCTCTGGTCCTTAGACGATTTTTGTGGGGCCGGATATTTTGGAAATATCTGGCCCGGATAATCCGGTCTTGGGGCAAATCCGGGCAAATGTCCGGGCAATTATCCGGCCCATGTCCAGGGGTATACTGAGCCACAACCCCTCCAGTCCTTAGCCCAAAAATGGGGGCCGGATATTCTGGAAATATCCGGCCCGGAATATCCGGCCTGGAAAACCTGTTACAGCTTCTTTTTGACATGTCTCATCACATCCATCACACATGTATATATGTATCTATATAATCCCTGTACCACTTAGACAAACATTAGTGTATCATATACATTGACATCAAACACACAAAACATATTATGAGAGATGTTCTTTCACCATCTCCCTTCTCTCTCCCTACAATGCTAGAGAGGAGGCACTAGGACCACCTCCTTCCTGCGATTGGAGTGACAAGTAGACATGGAGGAGGCCAAGAGCCCCGCCGTTGGAGATCTATTGGGACAGTTCTGCCTCTTATTGCCTAGCCGATGAAGAGAGAAGGGAACGGTTCTACGTGGGTTTGAACAAAAAAAAATTGCGAATTCTTTGAACAAATATTTAGTTCCTATACGTATGCAATGAAAAGGACAACTACTAATGAAGAATTCTTGTGAGAAACCAAAATGTGTAACCGATCCATTGTCAAAATACCTTTTGTGAGTATTATTTCATAAATATAGATTATAAAACATGATTTACAAAAATTAGACAAAGTATGCCCATGGCTGAAGTGCGCAAAAAATATGTATGCACAAGCACAAATGCCAAAAGTTCCATAAAAAGAACACATAACATGTCAGTGGGGCACGAAACCCCAAGGAAACACAATTATCCCCAATAGAACAGTACGCTGTACCAGCATGCTACTGCTGCAAGCAGTGGGGAACACCATTATTCATCGCTCCGCACAGCCGTAGAGAGAGAGAGAGAGAGAGAGAGAGAGAGAAGAGATTTGAATCCTCCCCTCAATCGCTCGAAATCTCCGGCATTCATTCATTTCATCCCACTCCGGTAGGCTCCACCTCCAATTCTCCAGACAAAGGGCGCCTCCTTTTTCAATTTCTGTTGGCTTCCTCGTCCTTCTTCTTCTCCCTTCCAGTGCTCAAGATTGGCGAGCAGGAGACTCTTTGATCCGAGCCGGCTTGGCGGGCTCCTGCCATCTCCCGTGGCAAGTGTGAGTTTTTATCCTCTTATCTCTCCCCCCCTTCTTTTTATCTCTTCCTCCTTCGCCGCAGTGTATTGTTCGTGCTTTGGATCGTAGGCGACGGCTGTTTGCCACTGGGAGATTTCCTGCCTTCTTTTGTCCAGTAATCGCAATTGCTATCCGCTCCGTCGCGTCCCTTGCGCATTTCCCCACTAGGAATCTCAAACCATTGTCGGTTGGAGTATCCCTTGATGCTGTACTGTAGTTCGTTTCCCCCCACCCGAAGATCCCGCTTCTGTTTTTCACGCTGAATAGAATCCACGCTGGAATCATCCAAGAGGGAAGAAATGCAGGCAAATCAAAAGCTTCGGAGCTGCTTCAAAGACAAAGGGAAGCAGACTGAGCTGAAACTGGAGAGATGCAGGCAAATCAAAAGCTTCAGAGCTGCTTCAGAGACAAAGGGTAGCAGACTGAGCTGAAACTCTGAACGCTGCATTTCCCTTTTTTTTTTCTTTCTTTTCGTTTTTGGTCACCCTGCACTCCCTTTCTAAATGCAATGAAAAGCAGGCCAGACTTTTCGTAAAAAAAAATAGTTTTCTCGCAGGTCGGCTGCATCCGAACTGGAATTATTTGTATTGAACGGTTTTGCTAATTCCCAGTCATTGGAGAATTAAGTTAGCTCAGTCAAGTCCCCAGCCTTTGGACTTGCATCGTGATTCATGTTAGAGGTGAGTTGTTGGTTGCAACTTAAATTTTTTCCAGTTGAAAGCGAGGAAAAACAGTTCACATAGTACAATTTTTCGGATGACATCACTTGACTGAGAGTTTCTCAGACTGTGAATTAGATGCAGTGAAATTGTAGTTCTGCTGGAGTGTGTTGCTTTAGTTATGTTGGAGTAGTGCTATTTTGGTAAAGTGCCATGCTACCTAGGTCCAAAGATGTGAAATGAATACGGTACATTTTTAATTATCTGTTCTTCCTGTAATTTGGCAGAACCATTTGTTTCAGCAACTTCCTTGTTGCATAATTTACCTTGTCGCGTGTGGCTCGGTTGCAAAGAGAATTTACAGAGCCAACTTAAGTTGCAGGGTTTATAGTTGCTAAGTGAATCTGTTAGTGGATCACATTAGGAATATTACACATTTAGTATGATTTCCTATATGGTTTGAACCTTCCATTATTTGATAATTAGATGGCACATCGCCATGTGCACTAGAATCTTGTTATGGGAAACTTGATAGATGGAATTTCCCTCATAGTGACCAGTCAGTATTGCATTTTGCTACCAAATTTAGGTATTGCATTTTGCTACCAAATTTAGGTATTGCATTTTTGTTTTTACTCACAAATAACTGAAGAACGAGTCAATCACACAAAATGCAAAGAAAAAAATAGAGGGATAAATTATTGTAATGAAATAGCCCTAGATAAATGATATCATATAACAAGTTTTGCTGTTATCACTTACAACTGCTCTTCATGTAAACTTGTCATTTGTAAATATATGCTACTCTCGTCTAGTTGTCTGGGAATAATAATAATTTTCCCTTGCTTTAAGATGTCATCTCCTGTCTCAGTGTATGCGTGTGTTTTGCTGCCCTTTAGAAAGATATTGTTTCTGATGCAAGTAAATACTTACATTGTGTATTATGAATATTTGTAGGGAGAAAATTCTTTGTTTGCTAAGTGAATCTGTTAGTGGATCACATTTAGGAATATTACACATTTAGTATGATTTCCTATATTTGTTTGAACCTTCCATTATTTGATAATTAGATGGCACATCACCATGTGCACTAGAATCTTGTTATGGGAAAGTTGATAAATGGAATTGCCCTCATAGTGACCAGTCAGGTATTGCATTTTGCTACCAAATTTAGGTATTGCATTTTTGTTTTTACTCACAAATAACAGAAGAACGAGTCAATCACACAAAATGCAAAGAAAAAATAGGGATAAATTATTGTAATGAAATAGCCCTGGATAAATGACATAATATAACAAGTTTTGCTGTTATCACTTACAACTGCTCTTCATGTAAATCTGTCATTTGTCAATATATGCTACTCTTGTCTAGTTGTCTGGGAAGAATAATAATTTCCCCTTGCTTTAAGATGTCATCTCCTGTCTCAGTGTATGCGTGTGTTTTGCTGCCCTTAAGAAAGATATTGTTTCTGCTGCAAGCTATGTGCCATGTTTTTTTATTTATCCTTTGCTTTGTTATTCAGTTGTAAATACTTACATTCTGTATTATGAATATTTGTAGGGAGAAAATTCTTTGTTTGGTTCTTGGATAGAGTTGTCTTTTGCTAGCTGTTCTTCGCTGGACATGTCATCATCACTGTAGTCCGCACATGGGAGGTATGGTTGAAGGTTATGTTGGTCCAAGTGAACTTCACTTGAGGAAAGAATTTACTGCTTTGAGGAAGGCACGCGTCTTGCAAGATCCCGAAACTTGCTCAACGTGGAGATCTCCTTTGAGTTCTAGATCATTGGTGGCAACTTCTAGCATTGCACACAGAAGTGGTATGCGAGATAGTTTAGCACCAAAGCACGTCGAGTCACCTTCTGCACCACCAAAAAGTGGAAAAACATGCAAAAAGGTTTATTTGCACAATTGGAGGCAGTATTCTAACAAGTCCAGTGAAGCTGGAATAAAGTTAGATGAGCAATTATCTTCCGAGTTTAATTTGGAAACCCCGTGCAACTCTATTGGTAAGCGCTCCAAAAGTGGCGCATGTTTGGTCACTCCAACCAGCATTTACAATAATCAAAGCTCAGCATCATGTGTTCCTGTTAAAAGGACAGCTAGAAGAAGAAGGGGTTTGTCATCAAAGAATGGAAAAATACAAAATCCAGTTGTTTCAGAATTGCTAGATCTTCATATCATCTCTGGTGATCAATGTGAGGATACTGAAAATTGTATCTCCAAAAGTCAGGAGCTGTTTCAGGATGGTGGTTCCTTTTATCGCCCAACATCTCCACCGTTTGCTGCATGTGGATGTGTCAGCTCTTCTAATCCCTCTAAACCAATGAAAATCGGTAGAAGAGATGGATCTTCCTTTTCTTGCACCCCTGTTTCAACTAGCTCCTATTACAAGCATGGAAGAGGGAACAGCAGTACTGTTGGTTCATGGACTGCTACTTCTTTTGATGGTGATGAGTCTAACCAATCAGTATTGTGGAGAAGTCAGAGGTCTCGTGTCCCGTGCCAGTCATCAAATAGGGGTAAACATAAAGGATCGAGACAAAGTAATTATTCTCCTTCACTATCTGATACACTTAGAAGAAAAGGTAGCAGCCTATTGTGTGGGAGTCAGTCGTTGCATAGGAAAAAGAGATCATCTGGTTCAACAAAATGGGTCTGTTCGAAAAAATCTGCGCAAGGGACGCCACTTTTGGGCGATAGCTTTGATCTTGGTTCTTCTTCATTTGATTCATCAGGTGATGAACTCTCAACCAATATTGGGGAGCTCGATTTGGAAGCTTTGAGCCGATTAGATGGGAGAAGGTGGTCAAGTTGTAAAAGCCAGGATGCAATTGATATAGCTGTTCATGCTGCTGATCTTGCAACATCAGACAGGAGAAGTTTGAGCCAGAAGTATAGACCAAGGAAATTCAGCGAAATTGTCGGTCAAGATATTGTAGCGCAATCACTTAGCAATGCCATTGCAAGGGAAAGGATAGCTCCAGCGTATCTTCTTCAAGGCCCTCGCGGAACTGGAAAAACATCTGCTGCAAGGATATTTTCAGCAGCTCTAGGCTGCCTTGATACTGGAGACATAAAACCCTGTGGGGCTTGTAAAGAGTGCACTCAGTTTTTCAGTGGAAATGGAACTAACCTAATTGAAGTTGATGCAAGCAATAGGAAAAGTATAAACAAAATTAAGCATTTACTGGATAGAATACCACCATCTGCGACTGCATCCCGTTATAAGGTATTTGTTGTTGATGAATGCCACATGGTATCTTCAAAAGTTTGGTCGGCATTTATGAAGTTTCTTGGTGAACCATTACCTCGGGTTGTCTTCATATTTATAACAATTGACCCAAATAACCTGCCTCGTGCTGTAATTTCACGTTGTCAGAAATACATCTTCTCCAAGATCAAAGATATTGATATTGTGTGCCGGTTGAGAAGAATTTGCATGAAGGAAAATCTTGATGTAGAATTAGCAGCTTTAGATTTGATAGCTATAAATTCAGATGGCTCACTGCGAGATGCAGAGACAATGTTAGATCAACTGAGTCTGTTGGGGAAAAAGATAACACCTTCTCTTGTTAATGATCTGGTATGTTTTGATCAACTGTTTTATTGGTGAACCAAATGTTGCTTTACATTACATAATAATGTTGTTATCTGGTCTGTGTTTTTTAAAATCTTGACACTTTTTAACTCGGGAAAAAATCCTTTCGAATTGTTTATTTTACACTAAAGAGTGACCGCTAGATTTCTGAATAGTTCAGCATTATGTTTTTTACCATTCCAGAGATGGCTCATAAGTTTGAAACTAGTGATAGTCATGCTGCTTAAAATGTTTGAAATTTCGTTTCTTTTGGCGCTACAAATGAAGTATGAGCTCTTCAGGATGGCACATTTATATATTGGAAAAAAGGATGACACATTTATCTGCATTTGACCATATTCTTAGTCCCATGTCACCTTCACTTTCTTTTGTGCAGGGTAATCGTATATTTTAACTTTATCCCATAGAAATAAGACAATAGAGGCCAAATGGTTTCCTCAGGGAATTTAAAGAAGAATGAAAATAAAAGCAACAATAGACTGTTGTTGAGCTCTTGAATAGTTAATTCAGTTGAATGTGCGGACCTGCCATTCAGTTTCAACACGAGTGAAGAATAAGATGAACTTTTTTTTCTAGTAACATAAGAGAGAGTAGTTATTCAATCCAAAATAATGTCTAATGTTTCTCTCCCCGCTCCTCTTTTACATTCCCTCCGGTCTCTCTTCTTCTGTTCTCTCTTGCATATACTCTATTGTACATGTTCTCTTTTTAATATATTCTATTCTGTTAGGACCTCCCCAGTAAATGAATAAATTGTTAATTATATTTTTTTAGGTCGGAGTTGTCTCGGAAGAGAAATTGCTTGATCTACTGGAGATAGCTATGTCGTCAGACACAGCTGAAACTGTCAAAAGGTCTAGAGAGCTCATGGATTCTGGCATTGATCCAATCGCATTAATGTCTCAGTTAGCTGCGTGCATCATGGACATCATTGCAGGCACATACAAATTAGCTGTTTCTACTTGTAACGGCGTGGGGATCGGTGGTCGAAGTTGTAAGTATTTTCAAGTTTCAACATTGTTTTTGCGCTTTCTTTTTGTGTTTTGTATCAGGGGGTCTAATGCAGTAATGCAATTGTATAAAGAGTATAGATGAAGTAATTTCATTAATGTTGTTATCTTCCCTGTGGATGAATACATTATTAATCTCGATGCCCTTCCATTCACTACAGAAAAGTAGTTTTATTTTAGTGTCTTCATGCCCATGAGGCATATCAGAATTATTGGCTATCAGGATTTGTGTCGTTTTATATCTAATATTATTTAAAATATATGAACTGTTACCAGTTGGCATGCCATTGTGTAGCTGTTAATTGACTGCATCTGCAATCCTTTGTATGTCAAGGTGGTATTTCCAATAGAAGCATATTAATACTAATATTTATTGTACCATTAACACATAACTGTTGTTGATGGAAGAAGCATATCGAACCTTAATTATCAATATACTAGTAACAAAAACCACGATCAGTGGATGTTCTAAAAATACTAAATAGCAGGCCTTAAATTGTGGCACTTAAATCATGTGTCCAAGATCAAATACCCATAAGTAGATCTTGCAAATGTTACAAGGCACAAGCTGCTTATCTTGACCTCTTAGCTCCAACTTATTTATAAACTGGAACTATAGGAAGACCCCGACAAGTAAATTTTATTAGAAGCGGGATATGTACACAAGGGAAATAGGGGGAGGAAGAATGTGCACAGATGGGGGGAACTAGACGACTCTACGACAGATAAGCTGATAGAGCCATGCTCTAAGAGGAGCAGCACACTCCTCTTTCATCCCTAAATAAAACAAAAAGAGAGTCAAACGGATCATGCACTCTCGGTTATGGCTGTTACTGTTTTGTATTTTGTCATTTGCATAAATTTTACTTGGATGTCCTAGTGCACTATTCTTGATCAACCAATTTCTACAGACCACATTTGTAAAAGCAGCTCATCCAGTCTATTCCATATTGATCCATCTTATTAACATCTTTCCTTGTGGTCTGTAGTAACTGATGCAGAGTTGGAAAGATTACAACAAGCATTGAAGATTCTATCTGATGCTGAAAAGCAGATAAGGCTTTCAAGTGAGCGTTCGACATGGTTCACCGCAGCTCTACTACAACTTGGTTGTGGCCATAGTTCGGACATGAGCCAACCAAGAAGCAGCACAAGAGAACATCCTAAAGCAGCCAATGACGCAGTGACCGAAGCAGGCAGAGAATCGTCATCCAGCAGGGTGACTTCTAACTCTCTATCTGCCTTTGGTGTTTCAAAGAAAGCAATTGACCCCAAAGCAAGTAGTGGGCAGTCTAGTCCTCAGGCCCTTGCCTCTTATTCATCTAGGTCGAGAGTAAACAACGTTTTGGCCTATGGGGAATGTAGGTCTGTTGATAGAATTCTACAGGATTCGACTAAAATGAATAACTGTTCTGAAAAAAGGTCCCTAGCAAATGAGAACTCAGATAACCTTGCACAGATTTGGATACGATGCATCGAAAACTGTCACTCCAACACATTGCAACAGCTACTTTTCGACCATGGTAAACTAGTATCAATCAGGCAATGTGAAGGTAAATATATCTTGTGTTTCCTTTTTCTATTTTAGCATGGACCACATTGAAATGGATTCATTATCATATATGTGTTGCGGTCATTGAACTACCTGTAACTTTTCTGACCGAAGATGCAATACATAGAGCACGTTGATCAGTTTTGTCTTCTCGTGGAAGTCCTCTTACTGTATATTTTTCAACATATCTATTAGTTTCATGTCTAGACACATGCTCCTATTTGGCAAAACGGTATCAGACAGGATTTTCTGTCTAGTTTGACCTTCTTTTTTTTCAGAAATCGCAAAAGCTTTGCGTCTCGATTGATATATGTGTAAAAAGAGAGTTGTGTACAAGTCCAGGAAAGGACCAAGTTTACAGCACGAAACACCTAAACACCAGGTGCCGCTGGAAGCAGGCACCCTTTGGTCCCACCTTTGCCCAATTATGGGCTTCTGCCTGGACTGTGGCCAGGAGTTGGGGACCATCGGTGTGCGTGCCATCGAAGGTGATTGTCTAGTTTGACCTTCGCTCCCAGCTTCTTGGGTAGAGCCACATCTACGCTTACATGCGGCTTTAGTCTTTCTGAAGTTACATGTGGCTTCAGTTTTTAGTTACAATGTGGCCTCAGTTTCAAGATCCCAAGGATCCCAATGTAAATTAAACTAGAGCCTAATATAACAATTAATAATACTAGCTTTGCCCTAGAAAGTGGGTAGCTGAAGGTGCTAAGTTTGATCTTTGTAAATGAAGTCAGAGCTTGGTCATTATAGTGAACTTACTAATTTGGTGCTTGAGTATAAAGCAAACACAGAGCAAATTAGATACTAAAACTGACTATTGCGGGTTATTGGTGTGGTTTTTGTTTAGATCTCTCAGAGTTGAAGATGAATTAAATATCCTCTATGCTCTTTATTTCGTTTATTCTTGGTAGAATTCCACATGTTTGAAATCAAAGAGAAAATCATGCTATTGAAGTGAATTTACTGTTCTATTTTCAGGTCGGACAATTGCTTTTATAGCATTTGAGGATCATGGCATAATGTCCCGAGCACAAAGATTTTTGAGCAGCATTACAAATTCAATTGAGACAGTTCTGAGGTGCAATGTGGAAGCCCGAGTGGGTCTACTACCTGAACTGATATCGGCGGGACTAACATCAGGGGCTGTCCCTAAAGGAAGAAGAACCGAGTCTGATCTCCTGAGTTGTTCTTCAAACAGTGACCGGCTAAGGGGAGCGTTGAACACGTCAAGGAGAAGTTTAGATTACTGTGATGAAGTAAAGAGAGAACTAGGGTTGCACCCATCTTCCATTTCTTCTTTAAATTCAGGAATATCTAAAGCTAGAGGACTGGAATTTCCCTCACAGATGTCAAATATATCAATGGTTGATGAGCAAAGGTTAGAGAGTGCTTGGCTCCAGGCTGTTGAAAAATATACACCTGGTATGAAAAATCAAGCAAGACCTGATAGACATCAGGTTTTACCACAAGTTGTTGGCAGCCCATACCAAAGGAGGTCCCCAATGACCCTAGTTGTGCCCTCAAGTCAATCCGATGAGGATCTTGCTCACGAGATAAAAGCTCTTAAGATAGTTGAGAGTTATGGTTCTCGGAAAGATTGCCGGGAACAAAGCAAAACTGGATATGCTATTTCACCAAGCAAGTTGCATGGTATTGATTACTTGGAAAATTGTGACAATGAGAGCATGTAAGTATTACACTAGCGCACACTTTGATCTCATTTCGTATCCAGCCCTTATCTTGCCCTTTTGATTTCAAGACATCAATGCCACCTTTGCCTTCACAAAAAAAACCTCTGAAATGGATATTACAAAATATCGTCTAGGAAACAGGTAAACACAGAAGTAGAGATTTTTCTTTCCATCCACAATAGCTGAGCAGAAAGAAACTTGATTTTTGTTCTGATTTTGTTTTCGGAAAAGAGGAACGGAGCCCCGGGCCCCCGGTCTCTGCATTGTGTTCTAAAATATAGCATGAATTCTTGAAGCGATTGGTTTCTAAAAATTTATGTTTGCATTCATACCTTATCCTGGATATGATGCATCCATTTTGTTTGCAGTGCCATCTTTAGCTTTGCTGTGGGCCTGTAGCGATTGTTATGTTATTAGGTAACTTCGTTATAAGATAAGGCCTTTTCGTTTGCTTACTAATTATGACGGCCTTTTTTTTTAACGCTCCTAGGATAAGCGCACGCAGCCTAAATTTCCTTCTCATTTAACATGTTGATTCTAGAATTTACCATGCATGTTACTGCTCCATAGTGTGTTGCTCATGTTTACTAAAAACTTACAGTTGCTCCGAACCTGGAAGACCTGGTTGCCATGGCCTTTTCCGCTGTTGGAAAACTCAAAAGTCAAGAGAATAGAGGTAAATATATCACATTTTGTTTTTGTACACTTTGTTGTTGGCACCAAACATCATCCCACCTCACTCTGTTAAATGCAGGCGAAAGGGCAGATGCGTGTGAAATCTTCGTATTCTGGCAGAGAACGCAGGTCCTGTGATATAGCGAGCCCTGGCCCCGGAAATGGAAGATGCTTCTCAAATGTTCATGAACTGCAAAGTGACCATATTTGATCTTCTCATCCTAAATTCATGTGACTCTGGTGGCCTCATATTATTGGCCCTCTCGAGATAAGAATTTGGTCTTGTAGCCAGTCTGGCATCTTCAGCACCTCAGTGGAATTTAGTTCGTTTGTCAAGCATCTATACCTGCATGCTGTTTTATTCTAAAAAAGGAATATGAGTTTTGTAAAGATATTTTTGTTATATTATTTAATTTGAAAGAGTCGACCAGTGCTAGACATCTCATGGGTGAAACTGATGGATATAGGTAGGATGAAATGGATTTAGAAGTAAAAATTGTTGTGGATAGGGATCCTGTAAAAACATCTTTTGAGTAATGGTCCAGACCCGGCCATTTCTCAAGAACATTAGCTAAGGGCCCCGTTACTACCACTTGGATCTGGAACCTACATGCTGATGCTCATGATTTCGACACTCATACCGGTGATTTGGAGATCTCTCGAAAAGCCTTTAGTGCTCATTTCGGGCAACTCTCCATTATCTTTCTTTGGTTGAGTGTTATGTACTTTCATGGTGCCCGTTTTTTCCAATTATTAGCAATCCTTCATTGATTCCATAATTGCTTCTTTATAATGCATAGAATATCTTATGTTTTGTGAAGGATTCACTGCTGCAACTGTCGAGTTTCTTTTCTTCTTCATGTTTTATACTTCTATCCGTACATGGGCCAGAAAAGCTTAATTTTCTCTTGGTATGTAGTTTCAAGCTTCAAGATTTATTAAAGGGAACTCTTTAACTATCCTAATCATCTGAGTTTTCCTGTTGCGCAACATTTATCATTGCACATTTGTAGTTCATCACTTTCATGCCACAATATCATAATAAATTGATTTCCTTATGAATCAAAACATATCATTTTACAATATTTTATGGATCAACTCTTGCCAATTATATGATAAATCCATCTGAAACTTGCATCATCCAGTGAGGCTGGAGGAGCCAGGTTCAGAGAAGCCGGGGTAGCACTGGTGCTGGTCCATGCCAACGCCGTCGTCGGCAAAGATGTCGCTCCACGGCCACTGCTGCTGCTGGCCAACGTCGTCTTCTCCTCCCTCCATCAGCCCTGCTGCCTCCGCCGACAGCCGGTTGTCAGCGACGGTGAGGTTCCCGGAGGTGGGCACGCTGTTGCTTCCGTTGGCGCTGCTGCTGCTTGGGCTGACGATGGCGGCGGCACCACTGGGGTCGGCATCAATGTGGTCCTGTGTGGCGCCGACTCGGACACCGGTGATGAGAAAACGGCGGTGGGCTGAGACGTGGGGGCTCGCTGTGTGGACAGCGACGTCGCAGCTCCGGCACAGCAGGGCGCGGTCCTCCACGCAGAAGAAGTAGCCCGTTTTCTCCTGTAATAAGTACAGTACAGTAGAGTTCATATCTATCAAATACTACTATAGATTTCACAAGGCACTTGTGCACTTGCACGTCTTTCTTGTGATGCAATATTCATTTTATGATATTTACAAATTGTAAACTCCAAAGAGGTAAAGCAAGTTGTTCAACATGTCACATTGTGAAAGAAATGAGTAGTATACGAATAATCCATATATAGAGTTGGTGAGAATTGGACTCGGCTAAATCCCATCCAGCCCTACTTGCAAACAAGTGGATTGATTACAACCACATTTGGAAAGATACAATCAGAGATATGGGCACCGCATCACACTACTGTACTTTTCAAGAGAGAGGACCATCTGGTGACCTATCCTACAAAACAAGACCATCTGATGAGGGTGTCGTTTAATTGGATAGTGAGCTATGGCAGGTGGGGAATGAAAAATGGTAGGTGGCTGCATATTGTTTGCCTCGAGGACTTAGGAAAAGGGTTGGGCTTTCTGGTCCTACACACGAGATAGACAGCGTTTCATAGAGCTTGGGCTTCTTTGGATATTATGAAAATCAGTGTATGCCACTTTGCAGATCTAGTCTTATTGCAGTATTGTCATGGCATGGGTTAATGAAGGACCACGTAAAACCAAAAGATGGATCTTTTGTCCACTATACACACTGATTTTGGACAAGATACATGATGGGACCTGGGGAATGATCCAAAAGAGTTTATCTAGTTAAACCTAATACACTATCCATCGAGGGTTGAGATCTGGTTTATCCATCTTAACCTAATTTTCGGTCTACCTAAGGTCATCGATATTGCAAGGCGCTCAGCGACACGATTAGAAAAATAAATCAGGTTCTCTTAAGCACCGGTGCTTATTTATACAAAGGTCTTCATTAGACACCTCTATTATAGAAATAAGCACCGGTTAATTCTGTAAGCACATCTCAAAGCATTTTGCACTAAATCACTTTTTAAACTAGGGTTGATTTTTTTACCCACTAATTTTTTTTTTGAAAAGACTGTAACCACGGTTTCTCTCACCATAACTCCTCATCCTCATCTCCCGTTCTTGCCAACGTTTCCCACCTTAACTTTTCCATCGCCTCTTGTTATCTTACTCATCTACAATAGCTACATATGCACTCTCCCTCGTCTCTCCAATCCGTCTTCTAATCCTGTCAGCTAGTTGTCTTCCAATCAAGGCTCGTGTCACTAGTACGCTGCGTCGTAGTCTCTTGACCCAACAACCACCATCGGTACCATTGCTTCCCCTTGGCATCCCTTTTAACTCCATGGGAATGATTTTCTTCTCCGGTGCCACTGGCGTACCCTCTAACTCTAGCCTACACATCACCAGGCTCAAGCCGTTAACCCTTGCTTCCACCTCAATGCTCACTTATGGATGCATATTTTAAGAGTAATGCATTTATTAGTATTCAGAATTGGTACTTGAAATTGTATAAGTAAATTCTTCGTGAAATATTCCACAAAAAATCTTACTTAAAAGTCTATATGATCGATGGATCTTTTGATCACTATGCACGTTGATTTTGGACAAGATCCATGATGGGACATAAGGAATTACCCAAAGAGTTCGAATTATCTAGTTAGTTAACCCTAGTACACTATCCACAGAGGATCGAGATCCCGTTTACCCTTCTCAACCTAATTTTTTATCTACCTAATGCCATCGATATTGCAAGGTGCTTAGATAGGTGATTAGAAAACAAATCAGTTTCTTAACCACTAGTGCTTATTTATATAAGGTAAATGCTTCGCTAGGCACTTCTACAAGATAAATATGCAATGCTGCTTGAGAAAAAATATTTCCGGAAGCACCTCTCTTATCACTTCATTGTAAAATAGGCTAAGTCACCTGCTATGTTTTTAAAATTGCGCTTGAATATTTGATCCACCACCTTTTTTTTTCTTCCAAAAGACCACAAACACCTCTTCTCCAACGTTCCCCTCATCATCTTTCCCGCGCTCCTAACTGCTCACTCATCTACAACAACTATACAGTCTTCCTCACATCTCCAATCTTGCCAGCCAGTTGTCCTTGCCAGGGGCTCGTGTCACTACTGTGTCGCGTCGTTTTCTCTTGACCCAACAACCACCCCCATCCCATTCATTCCCTTGGTTATCCATTTTAACTCCACGAGCATGATTCTCTTCTCCGGTGCCGGTGTCGTACCCTCTAACTCTAACCTACAAACCACAGACCCGAAGTCCTCAACCGTTTCCTCCGCCTCAATGCTCTCTCTCAAGACCAGATATTAATAAATAATAATGTATTAAGTAGTATTTAGAATCAATACTTTAAAAATGTATGAGTGTATTCTTTTCAATCTTTCCTAAAAAAATTATTTCGAAAAGTAATTTTCACGATTGACATATTTTCACAAGTTTATGGAACAAAAATTATCGTCAAAGTTTTATTTTGATGACCTCACTGATGTCTAAAGTGAAATCATTTAAGGACCAATGGCCATTTTACAAGTACTCCGTACAACAAATCATTAGGGACCAGTTTGCAGCTCCAAAACTGTGATATTTATAGTTTGAAAGGAGAGAGCTGTTAGGGCTAGGCTAAACAACATGTTAAGCACGAAGAAGTTCTGTAAAAAAAAAGTACGAAGAAGAAGTGCTTACACAAACATAAATATCCACCAACAAGGCACCAATCCGCAGTGACTAATAGAGCAAGTCAAGCCAAACTACTCCTTCCGTTTCATGATAAGTGTCAATATTTAAGTTTAAATTTGGATAAAATTAAACTAATTAAAGTTCCAATACTTATTACAGATCGGATGGATGTCACACACCTAGTCAGGGCACCGTAGAGATACAGGGTGTGTCACAGAGGGCAACACGATTCCTGTGACACTGAGAGAGTGTGGTGGGCCGTGGGCCAGATGTGTGTGCGTGGGCAAGGCCTGAGTGGGTGGGGTGTGTGTGTTGGCTATAAGCCACGAGCTGTAACCCTGAACGAACCAAGCTTGATGAATGGAAAAAGGAACACGATTTCCTCGCTATCTCTCTCTCCCTTCTCTGTTCTAGATCCTGAAGTCAGCTTCAATCAAGGAACCTCACGCTAGCCATCATACTAGCAAGGGGGTGGTTACACTTGGTATCAGATTCAGAGTCGATCCGCGGGGTAGGGTCGTGAGATTCCCAATTCGCGAGATCCTTGCTAGGATTCAGCGAGGAATTCGCCACGGCTCCGTCCAAGCCTTCGCCGCAGACCAAGTTCGTCCTCGACGCGATGGAGGAAACGGCCGCCACCACGGCAGCGGCCATCAACGAGCTCCGCGCCAACCTCGATCTGCTGCACGGCCGGCTCGCTTGTGTGGACACCACGCAGCAGCAGATGGTCGCACAGCTCGATCTCATCTCCACGGCGGTGCAGGACAGCGCCAAGCTGCACACGGAAGCGGCGCGCCAGCACGCGACGATGGAGGAGCGCCTCGCGGCCACCGCTCAAGCCCTAGAGCGCCTCCGGATGCGATCCCCTTCTCCAGAGGAAGATGACCCAGATCCTGATGAGGTCATGGCCGTGGGCAAGGGACACCTGCAGAAGGCGCGCGTAACCTGGACCGGGGACGCCACAGGTGCTTCCTCAGCGGCGACGGGAGGGAGTACTGGAGGCGGCGATGCTGGTTCTCCCCGAGATGGCGGTGTTGGATTTCTGGGCGGTGGTAAACCTGGAGGCGTTGGTGGCGGTGGTATGGGTGGCGTTGGAGGTGGTAGAAACAATCACAGTGTGGATTCATCAACGAAACATCAACTGAAGATGTCGTTTCCGCGGTTCAACGGTGAAAATCCTCGCATCTGGAAGGACAAGTGCCTCGATTATTTTCGGCTTTTCAATGTCAATCCCTCTCTCTGGCTAGTCTCGGCGACCTTGCACATGGACGGGAATGCCGCTCTCTGGCTGAAGGCCTATCGGCTGCGACATGAGGTAAACACCTGGCCAGCACTCATGACAGCAGTAGAAGAGAAATTCGGTGCAGATGATCACAGGAAGTACATGAAGCAGTTGCTAGCACTTAAACAAAAAGGCATAGTCGAGGAGTACCAAATCCAGTTTGAGGAGTTGTCATACCAAATTGCCATTCAAAATCCCAACTATGATGAACAGTTTTATGTGTCGCAATTCATCCGTGGGTTGAAGAGTGAGATACGGGCAGTGGTTGAGTCACAGATTCCAGACACAGTAGAGCGGGCGATTCTGCTCGCTCTTGTCCAACAAGAGGTGCTCGCAGAGACCAAGCCATGGGCACAACGGCAACACCGCCCTGAACTACCTGCAGCAAGACCCGAGGCAGGACGACCAGCACTAAACCTAGGTGCAGGAGATTTCTGGAAGGACAGACAATTGAGGGATTACCGTCGAGCTAATAGACAGTGTTTTCATTGTGGGGAGAAATACGACCCAACTCATCAGTGTGCCAAGAAGCAGACGGCTGGGCTCAATGCGCTGTCAACTGAAGAAACTACACCGGAGCTGTTGTCTGAAGAAGTGCTTAACATGATGGAGATGCAAGATTTAGCAGAAGCTACACAATTGAGTTTGTCCATTCACGCGCTATCAGGGACTGACTCAGGCGACACAATTCGTTTGCGGGCCATGGTGGGCAATCAAGTTCTGCTCATCCTTATTGATTCAGGGAGTACTGGCAGTTTTCTGAACTCAGCCATGTTGCCAAGGCTGCAGTGCTCAGCTCAGCGAACCTCTCCAGTAACAGTTAAGTTAGCCAACAACGATGAAATGATCTGTGATCAGCGGGTGCCAAAGCTGTCTTGGTGGATACAAGGTGAGACGTTCCATACACCTATGCGTGTACTTCCTCTAGGTGCCTATGATGCCATCTTAGGGGTTGACTGGCTGAAGAAACATGGCCCAATTAAGGGTGACTGGGTTCGAAAAACACTGCGAGTGACCAATATGGGCAAGCGAGTCACACTGCAAGGAGTTCATCAAATGGAAGATGCTACTCTCCACGAGCTACCAGTCGAACAACTCATCAAATGGTCCAAAGGGAATGAAGTTTGGGCCATGGCAGTAGTGCATCCTACAGCTGCTGACAGTGAGATTGAGACACCTCCAGTAATACAGTCTGTCTTGGATAGCTATGAAGACGTGTTCGTCGAACCTAAGACGCTACCACCACCTCGTGCATATGATCACGCTATTTCTCTGAAGGAGGATGCTGTTCCCTTTAATGCACGTCCATACCGGTACTCGCCTGAACACAAATCAGAAATAGAGAGACAAGTTCGCCAGATGATTGAGGCCGGCATCATAGTACCCAGCATGTCGCCGTTCGCCTCACCAGTGTTGTTGGTGCTGAAAAAAGATGGATCATGGCGTTTCTGCATCGATTACCGCAGGCTCAACGAACTCACTATCAAGAATGTGTTTCCCATGCCGGTAATCGATGAGTTACTTGATGAATTGGCGGGCGCCAAGATCTTCTCTAAGCTGGATCTCCGTGCGGGATACCACCAAATCCGGATGCGCCCTGAAGATGAAGCTAAGACGGCGTTCAAAACCCACCAGGGACATTATCAATTTAAGGTGATGCCATTCGGACTCTGCAATGCCCCGGCGACCTTCCAATGTGTGATGAACCAGGTGCTTGAGCCGTGCTTGCGACGCTCTGTCCTTGTATTCATGGACGACATCCTTGTTTACAGCCCATCCATGGAAGCTCACGTCACTCACCTGGAAGAAGTCCTGGCTCTACTCCGCCAAGCGCAACTTTTCGTGAAGCCCAGCAAATGTTCCTTTGCCTGTGACAGTCTAGAGTATCTCGGCCATATAATCTCAGCGGATGGAGTCTCCACTGACCCCAAGAAGACGCAAGCCATGGTGGACTGGCCGCAACCAAATACAGTCACGGAATTGCGTGGCTTTCTTGGTCTAACTGGCTACTACCGCAAATTCGTCCGTAATTATGGCTTAATTGCAAAACCATTGACGAATCTCTTGAAGAAGAAGGGATTCGAATGGAATGAGGCGGCTACAATCGCATTCACTGCGCTGAAGCAAGCGATGACATCCACACCAGTCCTTCGGCTGCCCGATTTCCACAAACAATTCGTAGTGGAGACAGACGCCTGTGACCTCGGCATTGGTGCGGTGCTGATGCAGGAACAACACCCAATCGCATTTCTCAGCAAACCATTGAGCAAGCAACACCTATCCTTGTCCATTTATGACAAGGAGTTCCTGGCATTGTTGATGGCCGTGGAACGCTGGCGCCCGTATTTGCAGCGAGCTGAGTTTCTCATCAAAACTGATCATCATAGTCTTTGTTACTTGGACGATCAAACCCTCCAGTCACCATTACAGAGGAAAGCAATGGCACGCTTAATGGGCTTGCAGTTCAAGATTGCATACAGGAAAGGAGCAGAGAACTTAGCAGCTGATGCTCTTTCTCGTGTCAGTCACCTGATGGCCATACAAGTTCAGTCTGAGGTGCAGCCGGCCTGGCTTCAGGAAGTGCTTAACTCATACGTCACTGATCTGGAAGCGCAACGAAGACTGACAGAATTAGCTTTGACAAGCCCGGACGAACACGGGTATGCACTTCACGAGGGTATCATCAGATTCAATGGCAGAGTGTGGATTGGATCGAATTCAGCGCTACAGACCAAGTTGATCACATCCTTTCATTCAAGCGCTATCGGTGGACACTCTGGAGCAGATGCAACTTATCAACGTCTTAAGCGTTTGTTTGCTTGGACTGGACTCAAGGCTCAGGTAATTGACTTTGTAAAGCATTGTGACACATGTCAACGCGCCAAGCACAACAACCATCCTCCAGCTGGGCTGTTGCAGCCACTCCCTACACCAACTGGTCCTTGGCGTGACATTACTATGGATTTTATCGATGGCTTGCCACTCTCTGATGGATACAATACAGTTTTGGTGGTTGTTGATCGCTTCACGAAGTTTGCCCATTTTATTCCACTTCGGCATCCTTACACGGCTCCATCGGTTGCTCGCACATTCGTGGACTCTGTTGTTAAGCTCCACGGCATGCCTAGGACAATTGTCTCTGACCGAGATCGCATATTCACTAGTAACTTCTGGAAGCTTCTGTTTCAACAACTGGGCACCAAGCTAAAATACACTACAGCCTACCATCCACAGACAGATGGCCAAAGCGAGCGAGTTAATCAGTGCTTGGAAATGTTTCTGAGATGCACTGCACAAGATGCCCCGAGACAATGGAGACGATTGCTGCCACTTGCTGAATTTTGGTACAACTCGTGTTATCACACTTCACTGGGAGGGTCTCCTTTCCAAGCCCTCTACGGTCATGAGCCCAACTTTGGCGCCATGCCTGAACTTGCAATTGATCATGAAAATCCAGCTTCTGGTGTATTGGCTGAACGTGTAACTCAGTTGGCAATTATCAAGCAACATCTGGAGGCAGCACAAGAGCGCATGAAACGGTACGCTGACAAGCACCGCACAGACCAGCAATTTCAAGTAGGAGAGCTAGTGTTGCTTCGTTTACAGCCTTATGCTCAGAAATCTGTGGTCAATCGACCGTTCCCAAAGATCTCTCACAAATTCTTTGGACCATACCCGGTGCTCGAACGAATTGGATCAGTGGCATATCGGCTGGAGCTACCCGTGAACAGTCAGGTACATAACGTCTTCCATGTTTCCCAGTTGAAAGAATATCGTGCAGACTATACTCCGGTTTTCTCAGAGTTGCCCAAGGTACCAGCTCTCGACGTAACAAACAGCGAGCCTGAGACTATACTGGATCGTCGGATGATGAAGAAAGGCAATGCTTCTGTGATTCAAGTGCTGATCAAATGGACCAATCTGCCGGAAGATGCAGCTACTTGGGAAGATTGGGATACTCTGAAGACCAGCTTTCCAGCGGTGCTCACTTGGGGACAACTGAGTTCTTCTCCGGGGGGCAATGTCACACACCTAGTCAGGGCACCGTAGAGATACAGGGTGTGTCACAGAGGGCAACACGATTCCTGTGACACTGAGAGAGTGTGGTGGGCCGTGGGCCAGATGTGTGTGCGTGGGCAAGGCCTGAGTGGGTGGGGTGTGTGTGTTGGCTATAAGCCACGAGCTGTAACCCTGAACGAACCAAGCTTGATGAATGGAAAAAGGAACACGATTTCCTCGCTATCTCTCTCTCCCTTCTCTGTTCTAGATCCTGAAGTCAGCTTCAATCAAGGAACCTCACGCTAGCCATCATACTAGCAAGGGGGTGGTTACAATGGAATAGTAAGTTTCTTTTCAATTAAAGTCACAAGTTCAGCTAATTATCGGAAAAGAACCAGAAGGGAATTGCTCCACACGTACGTACCTGGCAGATGTCGCATGCGGGGTGGCTTCCGCCGTCGTCGCCTTGGCCGGGCGACGAGGAGCAGGCCGGCGTCGAGGAGAGGAGCGCGACGCGGTGGTGCCTGCCGGCAAGCTTGTTGGCGGAGTGCACGGCGGCGTCGCATCGTCGGCACAGCGCGGCCTCGTCGGCGCAGCACAGCACCGCCGCCTCCGCTTGCCCGCAGGCGTCGCACCCGATCTTCATGAGCTAGTTTGCGCGTACGTCGTCTGGGAGAGAGCTAGCTGGCCGTGAAGAAAAACGGAGGGATGGATATAGACTATGGAGAAGGGGGCGGGGGAGCTGGGAGGGAGGGAAACGATATTATTACAAACACATGCCTATTCTGGTAGGTGTAGGTCGTTGTCCGGAAAAAATATCTATTGCCCTGCGCTACATGCCACGTCGGTAATTCCACCGCCTTTCCCTTTTTGAGGTAGGTAGGAGTATTTACCTTTCTTGCTAGCCACGGCTGGAGCTTCCTGTGGTTGAGAGACGGACGCTTGAGACTCTGGTAAGCCATAGAGCGGTGCATGCTCCACGGAAGGGCCACGTAGGTTGAATGGGGAGGTCAGATTTTCTTTGAGCCGGTTATTAATTCTTATTTTCATTAAAGTGTGCCATTTTGTCTATGCGTGGATGGTTGCGATCTGTGGCAGAGGTGCAGGGCAGCATGGCGAACGTTGGCATGACGAAATGGGGTGACAGTTGTTTGTAATGTTTTATCCATGTGTGGGTGGTCGTAGTTTTGTGATAGAAGTGCGTTGGTGTGGAGGAACGTTGGCATGACGAATGGGGTGCCAGTTGTCAGTGATGTTTTATCCATGCGTGGACGGTTGTAGTTTTGTGATAGAAGTGCACGTTGGCGTGGAGGAACGTTGGCATGCCGAATGGGGTGCCAGTTGTCTGTGATGTTTTATCCATGCGTGGGCGATTGCAGTCTTGTGACAGAGGTGCATGTTGGCGTGGAGGAACGTTCGCATTACGGGTGGGGTGCTAGTTGTCTGTGATGTTTTATCCATGCATAGGCGGTTGCAGTCTTCTGATAGATGTGCAGGCCGGCGTGGAGGAACGTTGGCGCGGCAGGTGGGAGTGTCTAGTTGTGTGTGTCGTTTTTTTCTATGAGTGGGTGGTTGCAGTCTTATGACAGAGGTGTGGGTCGACATGGAGGTACGTTGGCATGACGGGTGGGGTGCCAGTTGTCTGTGATGTTTTATCCATGCGTGGGAGGTTGCAGTCTTCTGACAGAGGTGCATGTCGGCGTGGATCGAGGAACATTGGCACGACAGGTGGAGTGTATAGTTATGTGCGCCGTTTTGTATATGCGTGGGTGGTTGCAGTCTTGTGACAGAGGTGCATGTCGGCGTGGAGGAACATTGGCACGGCAGGTGGAGTGTCCAATTATCTGCGCCATTTTGTCTATGCATGGTTGCAGTCTTGTGACAAAGTTGCGTGTCAGCATGGAGGAACTTTGGCACAACAGGTAGGGTGGCCAGTTGTGCGCTTGCATCCCATCACCTTGTAGGAAGTGAGTGGAAATGAGATTAAGTGTCTTGTTGAAGGCAAGACATTCCATGGATCGACCTTCCACATCCACCATCAAACTAGATCGAACAAGTCGAACTATCAAGGGTACCTTTTCTTCACGCGCTACAGTCAGATAAGAATGCATACATTCAGATAAGGAGCATATATAGGCAGTTCTCGGGTGGAGCTTGCCCGTCCGGCCACCGCTGATGCGCCCACCTCTGGCCGCGGCAGAGCCCTAGAGGTGATCCACGATGGCTCCATCCGCTGACCTCCTATTGAGATGAAGTCCTGGAGAAAAGAACATCAGGAACACATAAACTGGTCTTCTTTGATGTGATGAACGGGGATCCTTCACTATCTTCATGACTCTCCCCACCGTCCCATCCACTGTCATCGCATTTGTTGTTGAAGGGGTTTCATACGGGGGACGAAGAGGCTCAGCGGTGCTTGTTAAGAAACCTTCACGCGGAGTAGCTAGTTTTCATATGACAGAGTCGGGCACGGCCGTAGGGGTCACCACCTATGCCCATGGCCGCCATTGCGAGCATCATCTGCATTCTCCTCCCCACGGATTCCTTACGCTTATGGTTGGGATCAGGATCAACATCGGCGGTGTAGAATGCAACAACGCCCTCAGAAGTGTCAAAGCAGGAGGGGCAGGACCTGACGAGAGACATGAGGCAACGGTGGGCTCATCAACGCATGGGAGCAGGAGAAGGTGGTCGACACAACGCATGTTGCTACTGCTACAGGAGGAGAAGTTGTTGGCGATGAAGGCCATCGTCTTCACTTCTTGCTCTGCACACCTCTATGATACGTCGCAAACGTATCTATAATTTCTTATGTTCCATGCTACTTTTATTACAATACTTGAATGTTTTATACATACTTTACAGCATTAATATACATTTTCCGGCACTAACCTATTAACAAGATGCCGAAGTGCCAGTTGCTGTTTTTCTACTGTTTTTGGTTTCAGAAATCCTAGTAAGGAAATATTCTCGGAATTGGACGAAATCAACGCCCAGGGTCCTATTTTTGCACGAAGCTTCCAGAAGACCGAAGAGGAAACGAAGTGGGGCCACGAGGCGGCCAGACACCAGGGCGGCGCGGCCTGGGCCTGGGCCGCGCCGGCCTATTGTGTCGCCACCTCGTGACGCCCTTTGACCTACCCTTCCGCCTACTTAAAGCCTCCATCGCGAAACCCCATGTACCGAGAGCCACGATACGGAAAACATTACTGAGAGGCCGTCGCCGCCAATCCCATCTCGGGGGATTCAGGAGATCGCCTCCGGCACCCTGCCGGAGAGGGGAATCATCACCGGAGGGGCTCTATATCATCATGCCCGCCTCCGGATTGATGCGTGAGTAGTTCATCCTTGGACTATGAGTCCATAGCAGTAGCTAGATGGTTGTCTTCTCCGCTTGTGCTTTCATTGTATTAGATCTTGTGAGCTGCCTAACATGATCAAGATCATCTATTTGTAATGCTACATGTTGTGTTTGGCGAGATCCGATGAATAGAGAATACTATGTTAAGTTGACTATCAATCTATCATATATGTGTTGTTTATGTTCTTGCATGCTCTCCGTTGCTAGTAGAGGCTCTGGCCAAGTTGATACTTGTAACTCCAAGAGGGGGTAATTATGCTCGATAGTGGGTTCATGCCTCCATTAAATCTGGGACAAAGGATGAAAGTTCTAAGGTGGTGGTGGAGCTGTTGCTACTAGGGATCCACCATCGACGCTGTGTCTAAGGATATTTGTGTTGATTACAGTACGCACCATACTTAATGCAATTATCTGTTGTTAACAACTTAATACCGGCAGGGGGTCGGATGATAACCGGAAGGTGGATTATTTAGGCATAGATGCATGCTGGATAGCGGTCTATGTACTTTGTCGTAATGCCCTGATTAAATCACATAGTAATCATCGTTGATATGTATTGAATCTTTATTTGTCAATTGCTCGCCTATAATTTGTTCACCCAGCATGTTAGTTATATTATTGGAGTGACACCACTAGTGAACTGTGGACCCCGGTCCATTCTTTTACATCTGAATACATTCTACTGCTTTTACTGTTCTTTGCAAACAAACACCATCTTTCACTCGATACGCTTAATCCTTTGTTTTCAGCAAGCCGATGAGATTGACAACCTCACTGTTACGTTGGGGCAAAGTACTTTGATTGTGTTGTGCAGGTTCCACGTTGGCGCCGGTTTCACTGGTGTTGCGCCGCACTACATTCCTCCACCAACAACCTTCACGTGCTTCTTGGCTCCTACTGGTTCGATAACCTTGGTTTCTTTCTGAGGGAAAACTTGCTGTTGTGCGCATCATACCTTCCTCTTGGGGTTCCCAACGGACGTGTACATCTACGCGCATCAAGCTCTTTTTTTGGCGCCGTTGCCGGGGAGATCAAGACACGCTGCAAGGGGAGTCTCCACTTCCAATCTCTTTACTTTGTTTTTGTCTTGCTTTATTTTATTTACTACTTTGTTTGCTGCACTTAAACAAAACACACAAAAATTAGTTGCTAGCTTTACTTTATTTACTGCCTTGTTCTCTATATCAAAAACACACAAAAAAAATTAGTTACTTGTCTTTACTTTATTTGCCTAGTTTACTTTATTACTGTTATAATGAGTAATCCTGAAGTTGAAGTTCGTTCTTTTAAGCAACAAGGTGGAGAAAGTTTTAAAGATGCTTGGTACAGAATTAGTAATGCTCATCATAGGTGCATTAAGAAACACTCCACTACTATCCTTCTTAGGAACTTTTATGTTGGTTTATCTAGTTGGAATAGGTATGTTCTTGATACTCTTTCGGGAGGTAATTTCCTAGGTACTCCTGCTTTAGAAGCTAGCTGCATCCTTGAGAGTCTAGTTGGAATACCACCTGTTAATGAAGTTAAAATTGAAATCTCTCTTGAGGATGTTATGAAAAAATTGGAAACCATAGAGAAAAAATTTCCAAGGGTTGAAACTAAATTGGGAATGCTACTTGATAAAACTAATGAACTTGATAAATCCTTAGGAGGAATTGATGAAAGAATTAGTGTCCTAGGAACTTGTGTTGTCCAGGATAATCAAACCAATAGGATTGATGAACTTGAAAAAGCTATGGGAACCTTGGGTTCAACCTTTTCTTCTCTCAAGTATAAGGAGAAAGCTTATGTGGGTAAAGAGCAAAAATTCATGTATGCCTCTAAAGTGCCTAAACAAAAGAATTATTATAGGCCTAAAATTGCTAAAACCCCCAGCACCACCATAGAAAATTTAGATAATGAAGCACCTAAAGTACCCTCTGCAACAAGTTGTGTTTTCAAGAAAAATAATGATGTTGATGCTTCATCTCTTGATGTTACTTGATTTGCACTTTCTGCGCCTAGCTGAAAGGCGTTAAAGAAAAGCACTTCTTGGGAGATAACCCATGTGTTTATTTTACTACAGCAATTTTTGTTTTGTTGAGTCTTGGAAGTTGTTTACTACTGTAGCAACCTTTCCTTATCATGTTTTTGTGCCAACTAAAGTTTCTATGCTAAAGTTGATGTTATATTTGGGATCGCTGCGCAGAAACAGCATTGCTGTCTGTCACGAATTCTGGCGTCAGTCTCTGTAAAAAATTCGAAAAAAATCTGCAAATTTACGAGCGTGATCCTCAGATATGTACGCAACTTTCATTAGTTTTGAGTTTTTCCATTTGAGCAAGTTAAGTGCCCAGTCCAGATGCATCTTTACGGACTGTTCTATTTTTGACAGATTCTGTCTTTTATTTCGCATTGCCGCTTTTGCTATGTTGAATGAGTTTCTTTGTTCCATTAACTTTCAGAAGCTTTGTGCAATGTCCAAAAGTGTTAAGAATGATTGTGTCACCTCTGAATGTGTGAATTTGTGGTTATGCACTAACCCTCTAATGAGTTTGCTTAAAGTTTGTGTGAAGGAAGTTTTCAAGGGTCAAGAGAAGAGGATGATATACTATGATCAAGAAGAGTGAAAGGTCTAAGCTTGGGGATGCCCCGGTGGTTCATCCCTGCATATTTTAAGACGACTCAAGCATCTAAGCTTGGGGATGCCCAAGGCATCCCCTTCTTCATCGACAACATTATCAGGTCACTTCTAGTGAAACTATATTTTTATTCCGTCACATTCTTATGTTCTTTACTTGGAGCGTCGGTTTGTTTTTATTTTTGTTTTTGTTTTGAATAAAGTTGGATCCTGCCATTCTTATATTGGAGATATTACGCTCTGCTTTTTCTTATGGAACACTTGTGTTCTTAATTGTGCTTTAATGTTCATGGCGAAGTCTAAATTGCTTCGTTAAATTGCTATTTGGTTGGAATTGGAAAGTGCTGCATATGGTTTGGCAATTTGGCAATTGTTTGAGCTCTCATAGATCATGTTTAAGCTCTTGCATCATGTAGTTTAATCTATTAATGAAGAACTACCGTAGAGCTTGTTTAATTTGGTTTGCATGATTGGTCTCTCTAAGTTTAGATATTTTAGGGTAAAGTGTTTGAACAACAAGGAAGACAGTGTAGAGCCTTATAATGCTTGCAATATATTCTTGTGTGAGTTTTGTTGTACCTGTTCACACTTGTGTTTGCTTCAAACAACCTTGCTAGCCCAAACCTTGTACTGAGAGGAAATGCTTCTCGTGCATCCAAACACCTTGAGCCAAAATCCATGCCATTTGTGTCCACCATATCTACCTACTATGTGGTATTTTTCTGCCATTCCAAAGTAAATTACTTGAGTGCTACCTTTAAATTTCATTCCTCTACCTTTACAATATATAGCTCATGGGACAAATAGCTTAAAAACTATTGTGGTGATGAATATGTAGTTATGTGTCTTAATTCTTATAAGTTGCTTGTTGAGCGGTAACCATGTTTTCTGGGGACGCCATCAACTTTATCTTTGTTGGATATCATGTGAGATGCTATGCATGTTCGTCTTGTCTGAAGTAGTGGACTTCACGATCAAATGGTTTGAGTATGCATATGTTAGAGAAGAACATTGGGCCGCTAACTAAAGCCATGTATCATGGTGGAAGTTTCAGTTTGGACATACAACCTCAATCTCTTATGAGAATATTAACTATTGTTGAATGCTTAAGCATTAAAAGAGGAGTCCATTATCTGTTGTCTATGTTGTCCCGGTATGGATGTCTAAGTTGAGAATAATCAAAAGCGAGAAATCCAATGCGTGCTTTCTCCTTAGACCTTTGTACAGGCGGCATAGAGGTACCCCTTTGTGACACTTGGTTGAAGCATATGTTATGCGATGAGAATCCGTGTTTCCGAGATAGTAGGACAAGGTGCGAGCACTATTAGTACTCTATGCATGAGACATGCAACTTGTAGGAAGTATTATGCATAGCACATATGAATTATTACTACCGTTGACAAAAATGTTTCTATGTTTTCAAAACAAAAGCTCTAGCACAAAAATAGTAATCAATGCTTCCCTCTGCGAAGGGCCAATCTTTTACTTTATGTTGAGTCAGTTTACCCATTCCCTTCTATCTTAGAAGCAAACACTTGTGTTAACTGTGAGCATTGATTCTTACATGTTTACTTATTGCACCTGTTATATTACTCTATGTTGACAAATATCCATGAGATATACATGTTACAAGTTGAAAGCAATTGCTGAAACTTAATCATCCTTTGTGTTGCTTCAATGCATTCTACTATGAATTTATTGCTTATGAGTTATCTCTTATGCAAGTCTTATTGATACTTGTCTTGAAAGTACTATTCATGAAAAGTTTTGCTATATGATTCATTTGTTTAGTCATTATCTTTGTTAGCAATTTTTTGTTCAGATCACTCCGTTCATCTCATATGCTTTACAATAATGTTGATCAAGATTATGTTGGTAGCATGTCACTTCAGAAATTATTTGTGTTATCGTTTACCTACTCGAGGACGAGTAGGAACTAAGCTTGGGGATGCTTGATACGTCGCAAACGTATCTATAATTTCTTATGTTCCATGCTACTTTTATTACAATACTTGAATGTTTTATACATACTTTACAGCATTATTATACATTTTCCGGCACTAACCTATTAACAAGATGCCGAAGTGCCAGTTGCTGTTTTTCTGTTGTTTTTGGTTTCAGAAATCCTAGTAAGGAAATATTCTCGGAATTGGACGAAATCAACGCCCAGGGTCCAATTTTTGCACGAAGCTTCCAGAACACCGAAGAGGAAACGAAGTGGGGCCACGAGGCGGCCAGACACCAGGGCGGCGCGGCCTGGGCCTGGGCCACGCCGGCCTGTTGTGTCGCCACCTCGTGACGCCCTTTGACCTACCCTTCCGCCTACTTAAAGCCTCCGTCGCGAAACCCCCTGTACCGAGAGCCACGATACGGAAAACATTACTGAGAGGCCGCCGCCGCCAATCCCATCTCGGGGGATTCAGGAGATCGCCTCCGGCACCCTGCCGGAGAGGGGAATCATCACCGGAGGGGCTCTACATCATCATGCCCGCCTCCGGATTGATGCGTGAGTAGTTCATCCTTGGACTATGGGTCCATAGCAGTAGCTAGATGGTTGTCTTCTCCGCTTGTGCTTTCATTGTATTAGATCTTGTGAGCTGCCTAACATGATCAAGATCATCTATTTGTAATGCTACATGTTGTGTTTGGTGAGATCCGATGAATAGAGAATACTATGTTAAGTTGATTATCAATCTATCATATATGTGTTGTTTATGTTCTTGCATGCTCTCCGTTGCTAGTAGAGGCTCTGGCCAAGTTGATACTTGTAACTCCAAGAGGGGGTAATTATGCTCGATAGTGGGTTCATGCATCCATTAAATCTGGACGATGTGAGAAAGTTCTAAGGTTGTGGATGTGCTGTTGCTACTAGGGATAAAACATTGATGCTTTGTCTAAGGATATTTGTGTTGATTACATTACGCACCATACTTAATGCAATTATCTGTTGTTTACAACTTAATACCGGAAGGGGTTCGGATGATAACCTGAAGGTGGATTATTTAGGCATAGATGCATGCTGGATAGCGGTCTATGTACTTTGTCGTAATGCCCTGATTAAATCACATAGTAATCATCGTTGATATGTATTGAATCTTTATTTGTCAATTGCTCGCCTGTAATTTGTTCACCCAGCATGTTAGTTATATTATTGGAGAGACACCACTAGTGAACTGTGGACCCCGGTCCATTCTTTTACATCTGAATACATTCTACTGCTTTTACTGTTCTTTGCAAACAAACACCATCTTCCACTCGATACGCTTAATCCTTTGTTTTCAGCAAGCCGGTGAGATTGACAACCTCACTGTTACGTTGGGGCAAAGTACTTTGATTGTGTTGTGCAGGTTCCACGTTGGCGCCGGTTTCACTGGTGTTGCGCCGCACTACATTCCTCCACCAACAACCTTCACGTGCTTCTTGGCTCCTACTGGTTCGATAACCTTGGTTTCTTTCTGAGGGAAAACTTGCTATTGTGCGTATCATACCTTCCTCTTGGGGTTCCCAACGGACGTGTACATCTACGCGCATCACTCTACTATGTCTCGTTCTCCTCTTGGCAGTGCCTCCCTTTGGGAGTTGGATGTTGTTGCCCGTTTGATCTAAATGGATGGTGTGTGTTTGGAGGGAGGGGGTCAATACATTGGGTGCTTTCAGCAAGGTACCCGATCTCACTACAAGTAAGTGAGGTTGGTTCACCTGGATAATAGCGACACTTCCCTTTTTTCGAAATGGGGGAGTGTTCTAGCATCTACATCGATAGATGCATACTATCTTTTGATGCCTTATTAAAAAAGTCTTGTCCTCGTGGGATACATAAAGTTGAGACGTGTATTAGCCATCTAAAAAGAAAATACAACATATGATATTATACATCAACATGTTATCCGAAGATCGAACAACCAGTTACATCGGCTGCATAAATCCATGCAGCATTCTCTACCTGGTTGCACCTAATATCCATATACTCACGCTTATCTGTTGGATGTAGGTATGACCATACATGTATCCAATGTGTACTAGCGGGATAACCTGCATAAAAGAGCAAGATTTTGCATTGCTAAAATATAGTCATTTCTTGTCCTCCATATGGCCTATTGTAAAGCCCATATATAATACAACACATATATGTGCCTTTTCAACTTTATCAACACATTGCAACCAATTCCCAAAGAGTTTTGTAATATTATTTGGAGGAATGATGGCGCCATATCAACAATACACCAAATAATCTTTGCTAGCAGACAAGAGATAAATAAATGTTAAATTGTTTCATCTTGATCATAAAAACAACATTTCTAGCTACCTTGCCAATTATTTTTAGCTAAATTATTCTTAGTGTGAAGCACTTTATCACATAAAAATTCTTATTTTAACTGGTACTTTCATTTTCTATGGCTCAGTTCTTTTGGTGGCTTCTCCAAGAAGCTGCCCTCCCCCCAGCTTCCTAGAGAAGCCGCACCAAAAATTTAGGGAGGCTTCCGGACTAGTCTAGGCTAGACCATTTCGGAAGCCTTTCAAAATTTTGGGGTCGGCTTCCCCAGGAAGCTGGGGGGAGGGCAGCTTCTCGGAGAAGCCGCCAAAAGAACTGAGCCTATATGTAATTGCTTAGAAAACACACATGGTCAATCATATAATCTTAATTCATAGACTTAACCAAGAATACATCTAATGTTGTTAGCCTCCAAATAGAAGTATGAGGTTGAGAGGACAAACATACATCCATCAAGCGTCTAACTAAATGAATCCACGCTGCCCATTTATTTTCATTAAGTGCTATTTAAAAGTGATATTAAGAGGCCCATATGATATCACATATGCTATAGTACAGAGAAAGAAATTTAGCACGACAGATCATAAGGATCCAACGGTGGGTACGAGGATCCGCGTGGCATACATCTCGACCAATCAGGGCGCGATAGCCAAAGTGAGCGCAACTGATGAGGACAAGTGAGGGTTTGAGACAAGAGAGGGTTTAACACAAGAGATGGAAAAGTGAGGAAAAGTTAATAGGAAGGGGAGAATGAGTACAACTAAGGAAAAAAGTCACTAAAATAGAAAAGTGAGTAAGGAAATTCAGATGTACGTCACCTAAAAAATGGAAAATGTGTTATTTGTACAAAAAAAATCCATCTTGGCTGATATGATATTGTTTGCAATCCAAAGATAAAAAAAAGTGTGCCAAATTTGGCCTCACTCAGACAAAATATGTTTTGGGAAGGGTTGTTGGGATGGAAGGGGTTGATTCGAAAGCCATGCATCGATCTTCATAGCTAGTAGCTCATTTTGAGAAAGGGGTCTTGGAAAAAACTTGACTATCCTATGTTTCTTATTTTTTCTAGGTTGTAGGTAACATAAAAAGACTCTGTGCAAAGGTGCCACTACATTTGGATTTTTTTTGAATTAGTTATGCCTAAATCTAACCCTAGCTAAAACTATGTTTAGGCGCTTAGAAAATGAAAAATGTATTTTTCTTGGGACTAAATCCATCTTGGCCTATATCATATTGTGGCTCATTCCAAGATACACGCGTGTACCAAATTTTGCCTCATTTCAACAACGTTTGCTATGGTTTAAGCCATAATCTTGGTAAACCCCATCCGTTGACCCCGCGGATAACCCCGTTGGCCAACCTCATTAAGGGCAAAACTGAGTAGTGCTAAGCAACTAGGGGCATGATCATAGAAAACTTGCAATAAAACGCATTGACAATGACATCGAATTTGGGGTAACATACAAACTTGGGATCCCTACAAACTTGCCACGGTAGTTCAAATTCAACATACACATTACAAATTTCAAATTCAACATCATTCAAAGTTCACATTCAAATCTTTTTCTTGCTCCTAGTGTTTTTCCCTGGGTTCACCACCTTGCCGCGGATAATCCTAGCAGGGATATTCTCGGCCGGAGTCCACCATCAACTTCTTCCTTTTTTTCCTTCTTCACTTCGGGTTGTGGCTGTGGAGGTGCCGACGTGATGACCAAATGTCTCTTTGTTGTGGGTTCAGTAGCCAAAACTTCCGCTCCTCGGGTCAATGCCAAATTATTGTCCAAATACAAACACATCTCAAACATAGCCTCGACTTTTGCGTCAATTTGATCATCCATTTCTTCACCATCTGCATTTGCTTCATTTTGATCATCCATTGCTTCAGTTTTTGCATTCTGTTCATCTGCATTTGTTTCAATCTGATCATCCATTGCTTCAATCTCCCATGCATTTGGTTCAATCTTTGCATTTGTTTCAGTTTCAATTGGTTCGATTTTACATCCATCTCTTCGTTCTCCTTTGCAGTGGCTTCAGTCTCATCAGCCATTGCTTCGATTTCTGCATTTTGTTCATCTGCATTTGCTTCAATCTGGTCATCCATTGCTTCAATCTCCCATGAATTTGGTTCAATTTCTGCATTTGGTTCAATCTCACCTACATCCGTTGCTTCATTCTCCTATGCGTTTGCTGCTCCCGCATGATCATCTTGTCCAAATTATGGTGGTATTGCATTTTTACAAAGCCTAGTAATGTGCCCTAGGATGCAACAATGTTTGCACTTACGTTGTCCATGTGGTACACCATCCTGTGCGCTAGTTCCTATCCTATTTTTTCTTGGCCTACCTTGAAGCCTGGATCGACTATATTCCATTGGTATTTTTCCAACAAGGCATGAGCATTCTAAGCATATGATGCCCTAAACTTGGCAACAGATAAATACTATGACACATAATGATCAACTTCACCTTGTTCACCCCCTAGAATTGCCATGAAAAAAGAATGCATGTATGCGTGGCTTTCCACGGAACTGCCATTGCCTACAACCGAACTTAATGGATACCTCAATTCCCTATTATTTGATGTCAGTGTTTGTTACCTCAGCATCCATTCCTCTTATAATGCACTTAATCTTCAATTATCTTGCCCTGACATGCAATGCCTTAATCAAAGATGGGAGGATGAGATGGCTAACATATTGCGTTGCTGCTATTCTTTGACATAAATCGATCTTTATCATGATCACCTGCCTAATATTATCAAATATTTTCCATAGCACAATCACTTTCAATGACTTTACCTTTGCATTGAAACTCTCTGCTAGATTACTAGTAACATAGTCTACCTTGCAAATTTCATTGAATTTTCTTATTGGCCACACCTTTCCCATGATGTGCATCCATGTACTCCTTCACCACAGGATTTGCAGCATACAGCACTCCCAAATTGATGTGGTCTAAGACCCCGATTGTGGCTCGATCTCGCGATTGACCCAAGATCCAAAGGGGGAAAGAGAGGAAGAGGAGGAAGAACACGAAGAACGCGAAGAACACACGCACACCAACCCGATACAATCGATACTTACCCTCGTGGCTCGATGGACCACGCCAATAGAATCACCCCGGGAGAGACGCGAAGTAGAATCCCGGAATGAGAGATCGGTGTTGGGGACGGAGACCGGTGAGGAAGAGAGAGTGGAGCACACTAGAATCTCACTCACATAGATCCAATCATCCAACATGGGGTGCCTTGATACAAAAGGGATGAAACCCTAGGGAGACAAAGATCAAAGTCATGTTTAAGCCTAAATCTTGTCTAAGGAGTAAAGGGGGCAACCTAGGTGCTTATATAGGCATACAAGGCGACATGGGTCGAAAAGGTACAAGTTGGTGGGTCAAACCCGTGAAATCCGGTCACAGGGACGGTTGGACCGGGCCGTCCGGTCCAAACCGGATTCTGGGTTGGCCGGTGACCGGGCGGAGCCTTCGGAGCCCTGGGATTGCTTCCGGTTGGCACCGGTCGAGATTCCGGTCCAAATCGGCCAGGCCGGTCGGGAGGCCGGTCAGACCGGCCCTGGGGCCGGGTGGGCCGGTCTGGGGCCCGGTTGACCGTCCCTAGGACCGGCCGGCCTCCTCCTCTCGCCTCTTCTTCCTCTTCCTTCTTCTCTTCCTTCCTCCTTCTTCTTCCTTCTTCCTTGCACCATGGTGAATGGCTCCTCTTCCCTTCCCTAGCTCCTTGCATCATGGAAGTTCCTCCTCTCCGGTCCTTGACGAGATTGATACCTAATGACAGATATAGGCATGAGGTAGCAATCCGTCCAAGGTTGTGTCGAGGTCAAGTGTATAAAGGAGTGAATTCACCTTATCATGTATGGTTTTGGCCCGAGCTCGTGCCCTTGGCCTACGAGGAGGGTTTGACGGTCTTGAGGCGGAGGTGTCCGAAAGCCACCCCGCATCATCTCCCCCCCCCTTGGGGAAGAGTCGTCCTCGACTCTTGTTCCTCCTCACCGATGATGTAGACGTTGATCCTTGTAGCTTGGTGACGGACTTGTATAGGTGCCCTTGTATCCTTATGGATGCTCGTCGTAGTGCGGGCGTCTTTGTTGTAGTCCATAGTGGGTCTCCCATGTAGTGGTGGAGGGACAAAGTCTCGGTCGAAGAAGAACGTGGGGAAAAACAACTTGCGAAAGGAAAGCTTGTGGATGCCAATTTGGTGACCGGCGAACAAGAGGCTCTCAATCAAATACGAAGCATCAAGTCGTTTCTCCAAGAGGCATTTGGAAAAAAATGGAAATCAAAAGAGTGTCGATGTATCCAAAATGTGGTAGGGCAAAGATTTGTGTATGTAAAAGTTTGCTTTGTAAGGTGTCAAAAATGTGTTGTGGAGTATTGTCCCACCCAAATGGAACAATCAAAAGGCATGTAACGGCGGCAAAATTTGGGGCAAAATTGTTATGTGCAATGGCAAAGCTATGGATACTTCTAGCTTGGGAAAGTATGGTTGGCGTGAGCCTAGTATGAGTATCCTCAAGTGTCAAATAATCCATTGTAATTGTCATAGATGAAATGAGAAATCCAAAGGAGAGCAACTTTTTGTGTGACATGTGGCACAAGGTGCATAAGGTGTCTCTCACATGTATGACATGGTCCTTGAGATTCTCGGAGTGTATGATGATAACATCAAGACATACAACAACCATTGTGCCAACAAGATGTTTCAAAATATGTTGCCTAAGAGGCAAAAGAGGTGATGAGGAATTGGACCAAACCGGAAGCTCGACAAGAAATGTCGGAAACACACGATGGCGAAGGCGTTGGGAAACATACCCTTTGGTTTGAATCCCGCGAGTTTGGTGATGGAGTTCGTCCTTCGTGGGGTAGCTCTCAATTGCACGTGTCGTCAACTCATGCTCCGTGGCGGTGGATGTTGTCGTTCGGGTACCTATACACACAATGGAGAAAACAAAAAGCGTATGTGCATGGTAGATGAATACATCATCCATCATGATGTTCCATGTCTTGTGCACATGACCATTAGTGTCAAGCAAGATAGTATAAGATGCATGGCTATAGTGCAAATGGCATGAAGGTCTATTTGAGGCATGTGGTAACTCATGATCATCAAAAAGTGAGAAGGCTATGGGGGCCATCTCGTGGACAATGAAATAAGCATTTTTGCATAGCAAGCACAAGAATGAGCAATTTGTGACAATCTTGGATGCAAGGATTGTGGAGTATTGCAAACATGTAGGGCAAAGCATGTTCAACATGTTATCATTGTTGTCGACAACCCTATGGAAAGAGCAAGTGTTCATCAAGGGTGTCACAACACAAGTATGAGCATGATCATTGTCATTGCAAACAATCGGAGCAAATATGAAACTCTCATAGCATGGCATGGTCATGGTATCACAATCAATCAATTCCACATGGTCAACAATGTTATCAAGCAAAGCATCACATGGGAATATGAAAGAAGCATTTGAAGTAGCAAATGTATCATCAAGATCATGCATGCACTCATAAGTCATTGATGACCCACAAGTATAGGGGGTGTATCGTAGTACTTTCGATAAATAAGAGTGTCGAACCCAACGAGGAGCAGAAGGTGTTGACAAGCAGTTTCGATGAAGGATTCACTGTAAATGCTCACAGACAAGTATTCAGGGGGTTTCGATATAGCAGATAAATAAAGTACAAGTAAATAAAATGCGAGAGAAATAATTGCAGCGAGTGGCCCAATCCTTTTTAGCACAAAGGACAAGCCGGTTTGTTTACTTATAATGACCAAACGTTCTTGAGGACACACGGGGATTTTAGTCTAGTGTTTTCGCTTCATACGGCTGATTAATCATCATTGTTTTGATAAGTGTTGTGTGGGTGAACCTATGCTAATGCACCGCCCTTCCTAGGACTAATACATACTTGTGATTATACCCCTTGCAAGCATCCGCAAATACAAGAAAGTAATTAAGATAAATCTAACCACAGCCTTAAACTCTGAGATCCTGCTATCCCTCCTGCACCGATATACTAACGGGGGTTTAGGTTGCTGTCACTCCGGCAACCCCACAATTAGCAAACGAATACAAGATGTACTCCCCTAGGCCCATAAAGGTGAAGTATCATGTAGTCGACGTTCACATGACACCACTAGAAGAGTAACACCACAAATTAAATATCATAACATTGAATATTACTCAACAATAATTCACTACAAACATTTAGACTTCACCCATGTCCTCGAGAACTAAACGAACTACTCACGAGACATCATATGGAACATGATCAGAGGTGATATGATGATGAATAACAATCTGAACATAAACCTTCACTCAATGGTTTCACTCAATAGCATCAATAACAAGTAGTAATCAACACCGGGAGAGTTTCCCCTATCAAACAATCAAGATCCAACCCAAATCGTTACAGCGGTGATGAGATGCAGCGGTGGAGATGGCGGTGTAGATGATGGAGATGATGATGATGATGATGATGATGATGATGATGATGATGATGATGATGATGATGGAGATGATGTCCAGCTCGATGACGATGGCGATGGCGTCGATTTCCCCCTCCGGGAGGGAATTTCCCCGGCGGATTCCTGCCCGCCGGAGAGCTCTTTTCTCTCTGGTGTTTTTCCGCCCCGCAGAGGCGGCTCTGTCAATTCTCCGTCACTCCCCTGGTCTTAGGTTTTCGGGACGAAGAAGTACGCGAAGGAGAGGCGGCCAGAGGGGGCTGTGGGCCCCCTCCCCACAAGGCGGCGCGGCCAGGCCTGGGCCCGCGCCGGCCTATGGGGGGGCCATGGTGGCCCCTCTCGGCTCCTCCTTTTGGCTCCCTTCGTCTTCTGCAAAAATAGGATTTTTCGTATAACTTCCGTCAATTGTTGATCTTCAGAAATATGGTGTCCTGACGGTGCTTTTTCCAGCAGAATCCTGACTCCGGTGAATAATTCTCCAATGATCATGAAACATGCAAAATGGATGAAATAACATAAGTATCATCTCTAAATATGAAATATATCAATGAATAACAGCAAATTATGATATAAAATAGTGATGCAAAATGGACGTATCAACTCCCCCCAAGCTTAGACCTCGCTTGTCCCCAAGCGAAACTGAGCTCGATAAACAAGACCACATGTTTATGGAGTGAAAAGTCGATAAATAAAATACGGACAAGAAGCATCATATTGATTCACACAAGATATTCTAGTAAACATTCTCCTCATATAACTCATCTTGAAATAAGTAAAGAGAAATCACAAATAAAGGTGCATAGGAAATCATAAACGGCTATGGAAAACTTTGTTCTTGGTCAGAGAACTACTAAAGGATTGCACTTATCTTCTAAACAAAGCTTTCATATTAGAATTTATATAGCCAGGCTTTCATCCTCAATCATAACAATCTCCTTATAATCATTGGTAACTTTCAAAGTCATATTCATTCAGATAAAATTTGTACTAAACAAGAAAGCATAAAAGACATGATTAACCAAATCATAGCATAAATGGTTGGTTCACAACAACTCAATTGCTTGCTTAAGATAGAGGGAAATAGGTTTACTGACTCAACATAAAAGTAAAAGATAGGCCCTTCGCAGAGGGAAGCAGGGATTAAATCATGTGCTAGAGCTTTTCAAGTTTTAAAATCATATAAAGAGCATAAAAGTAAGATTTTGAGCGGTGTTTGTTGTTGTCAACGAATGGTAGCGGGCACTCTAACTCCCTTGCCAAACAGACCTTCCAAGAGCGGCTCCCATGGAGGACGTTATCTCTACCAGCCAGGTAGATCATCCCCCTTCTCTTTTGTTTACACATGCATTTTATTTTTATTATGGATGACACTCCCCCCTACCTTTGCTTTCACAAGCCATGGCTAACCGAATCCTTGGGTGCCTTCCAACATTCACATACCATGGAGGAGTGTCTATTGCAAAATTAAGTTGCTTACTGATAAATCAGGGCAAAACATGTGAAGAGAATTATTAATGAAGGTTATTAATTGGGGCTGGGAACCCCGTTGCCAGCTCTTATTGCAAAGTTATTGGATAAGCGGATGTGCCACTAATCCATTGGTGAAAGTCCACCCAACAAGATTGAAAGATAAAACACCACATACTTCCTCATGAGCTATAAAACATTGACACAAATAAGGAGTAATATAGTTTGAATTATTTAAAGGTAGCACACGAAGTATTTACTTGGAGTGGCGCAAAATACCACATAGTAGGTAGTTATGGTGGACACAAATGGCATGGGTTTGGTTTAAGGTTATGGATGTATGAGAAGTATTCCCTCTCAATACAGGTTTTTGGCTAGCAAGGTTTGATAGCAAGCATAAAGGTTGAGGGAAACAAACAAATATACATGTGATAGAAACAATCATGCATCTTTCTCATAAGAACAAGCAATTTTAACTTCAGAATACTAAACTCATTAGCATAAAGATAATAGAGTAATATATCTACATGTATTTCCCTTTTCTATTTAAACATCAAGGTGTTGTTGCTATTGACCAATGCTAAGTTTGCCAAAACCAAATAGATTTACTTGATGCTCCCAAAGTGATATCAATACTAATGTCAAGAGTAATCATATAATAGAAATTGCAAACTAAAATAAGGTGTGCAAAAAGTAAATGATAAGACTTCTCATTAATATTCCATAACGATAACTCACACCAACGGATACATAGATAACCAACTAAGAGAGAGATACTTCCACACTGCAAACTATTCTATATGATAACTTCCCTACTCATGATATGACTCTACTTGATAGTAAAAGATAAAGATAGTGATGATGTGATACCGCGGCACTCCCCCAAGCTTGGAACAAACCAAGGGGATGCCAATACCGATGATGAATTACTCCGTCGGCGGTGATGGTGGTGGATTCTTCTCGTCATCAGACTTCCAGGGAAGAGGCTCTCCATCAACAAACGATGTCTTGGTCTCGGGAATCCTGAAACTAGCAGCATCGCTAATGCGTTTAAACCTGTTTTCATACTCACAGTTTTGGTTCCAAGCATCATAAAGTTGCGCCTGATGTTGGTTGGTAGTGTTGTGAAGTGAGAGGATATCGCTCCACAGCTTTGCAGTCTCCTTCTCGTGTTCACCAATGAGCTCGGATACAATTCTGTGGAAGATGTCCACTTCACGCTCAGCCATCTTCTTGTAGGTGAAGACCTCTTGTTCTAGTTTCTCCATCCTGTCCTCCAAGCTTCCTTCTCCCTTAGGTCCCCGAACATCTTCTATCTGCAACTCTCCATCTACGAGCAACAATTCCTTGGGATGCATCTTCAACTCGCTTATGTACGGGTTGACGACGTTCTCAAAGAAGTTGTCCTTCGGAGGCTCCGACGAAGACATGGTGGCTCTAGATCTGAAAACAATATCTGGCAGAAAACAGCTCGAAACAAAACACGACGAGAAAACGATATACGGACCTCTGGAGATCCGGGGGATTATATAGCAAATATTTTTACGACAAAAGGAAGGTTCCAGGCCGAAAACGAGTGGAAACGGGACGCCGATGGGCTGTCACCATAGGGCGGCGCGGCCAGGGTGGGGCCCGCGCCGGCCTATGGTGACGGGCCCTCGCGCGTCTCCTTCACTCCGTTTCGATCTAGTAATTTTTTATATTTTCCAAAAACAGCAGAAATATTGTTCGGAAAGCTAAACGCGGACTTTTTATTACTAAAATTGTTACCTATTCAAAGTCGGACTCTGCAGAACTGTCAATTTGATCTTTGATGAAAGCTTCTGGAGTTATCACTTGAATAATATCAATATCTTCATTATAAGAATCTCCAGAAATATAATGGTTGAGTCTTTGTCCATTCACTACTTGTGTGGCGTTACCTTCCAAAGAGCTAATTTTTATTGCCCCTGAACGATATACCTCATCAATAACATATGGTCCTTCCCATTTTGAGAGTAATTTCCCTGCAAAAAATCTGAGACGAGACCGATACAATAGGACTTTATCTCCAACATTAAATTCTCTTTTAATAATTCTTCTATCATGCCACTTCTTAACTTTCTCCTTAAAAAGTTTAGCATTTTCATAAGCTTCACTTCTCCATTCATCTAAAGAACTCAATTGTAGCAACCTCTTCTTACCGGCAAGTTTAAAATCTTTATTAAGTTCTCTTACAGCCCAATAAGCTTTGTGCTCTAGTTCTAAAGGTAAATGACAAGCTTTTCCATAAACCATTTTATAAGGAGACATTCCCATAGGATTTTTATAAGCAGTTCTATAAGCCCACAATGCTTCCTTTAACTTACTAGCCCAATTCTTTCTAGATTTATTAACAGTCTTCCCCAAAATAGCTTTAATTTCTCTATTCGATAATTCTACTTGCCCACTAGTTTGAGGATGATAAGCTGAAGCAATTCTATGATTAATACCATATTTGGCAAGAGTTTTTCTAAAACCACCATGAATAAAATGAGAACCTCCATCAGTCATAATATATCTAGGTACTCCAAATCTAGGAAATATAACATCTACAAGCATTTTTATAGAGGTCTCACCATCAGCACTTTTTGTAGGTATAGCTTCTACCCATTTAGTAACATAATCAACAGCGACAAGTATATGAGTGTTACCTTCTGAAGAAGGGAAAGGACCCACGAAGTCGAATCCCCAACAATCAAATGGTTCAATAACAAGAGTATAATTCATAGGCATTTCATTGCGTCTAGAGATATTACCAACTCTTTGACATTCATCACAAGATAAGATAAACTTCCTTGCATCCTTGAAAAGTGTTCGCCAATAAAAACCTGATTGTAGAACCTTTTGTGCAGTTCTATCTCCGGCGTGATGTCCTCCATAAACACTACCATGGCATTTACTCAATATCTCTTGTTGTTCATATTCTGGGACACATCTTCGCATAATACCATCCACTCCTTCTTTATATAAGTGTGGGTCATCCCAAAAATAATGCCTTAAATCATAAAAGAATTTCCTCCTTTGCTGAGCTGAAAAGGTTGGAGGCAAATACTTCGAAACAATAAAGTTAGCATAATCAGCATACCAAGGGCTCTCTCGCGAGCTCACCTTTATTGCAGCCAATTGTTCATTTGGAAAACTATCATTAACAGGAACATGATCATAAGTAATATTTTCCAATCTAGACAAATTATCAGCAACAGGATTATCAGCACCTTTCCTATCTACAATATGTAAATCAAATTCTTGCAAAAGAAGCACCCATCTAATAAGCCTTGGCTTAGCATCTTTCTTTTCCATAAGGTACCTAATTGCAGCATGATCAGTATGGATTGTGACTTTTGAATCAACAATATAGGGTCTAAACTTGCCACATGCAAAAACTACGGCTAATAACTCCTTCTCAGTTGTAGCATAATTTCTTTGAGCAGCATCTAGGGTTTTACTAGCATAATGAATAACATTCAATTTTTTATCTACTCGCTGTCCAAGGACAGCACCTATAGCAAAATCACTAGCATCACACATAATTTCAAAAGGTAAATTCCAATCAGGAGGTTCAACTATAGGAGCAATTGTTAAGGCTTTCGTTAGAGTTTCAAAAGCTTCCTTACAATCATCATCAAAAATGAAAGGTACATCTTTTTGAAGAAGATTAGTAAGAGGCTTTGAAATTTTAGAGAAATCTTTAATAAACCTCCTATAAAAACCAGCATGACCAAGAATACTACGAATAACTTTAACATCCCTAGGATAGGGCATCTTCTCAATTGCTTCAACTTTAGCTCTATCAACTTCAATACCTCTTTCAGAAATTTTATGTCCCAATACAATTCCTTCATTAACCATAAAGTGGCATTTCTCCCAATTAAGAACAAGGTTAGTTTCTTCACATCTCTGCAAAACTTTATCAAGGTTTCGCAAGCAATTATCAAAAGAATTCCCATAGACAGAAAAATCATCCATGAATACCTCAACAATCTTTTCACAAAAGCCATGAAAAATAGCAGACATGCATCTTTGAAAAGTAGCAGGAGCATTACATAAACCAAAAGGCATACACCTATAAGCGTACGTTCCATAGGGACAAGTGAAAGTGGTTTTCTCTTGATCTTTAGCTCTAACAGCAATTTGTGAAAACCCAGAATAACCATCCAGAAAACAGAAATGAGTATTTTTAGACAACCTTTCTAACATTTGATCAATAAAAGGTAAAGGGTAATGATCTTTCTTAGTAACTTTATTAACTTTTCGAAAATCAATGCACATTCTATACCCTACAACTACTCTTTGAGGAATAAGCTCATCATTATCATTGGGCACAACAGTTATACCTCCTTTCTTAGGAACACAATGCACAGGACTAACCCATCTACTATCAGCAATAGGATATATAATACCTGCTTCAAGAAGTTTCAATACCTCATTTCTTACCACATCCTTCATCTTAGGAATTAGACGACGCTGATGTTCAACAACAGGTTTTGCACCATCTTCTATATTAATAGCATGTTGGCAAATAGCGGGAGAAATCCCCTTCAAATCATCAAGAGTGTAGCCAATAGCTCCTCGGTGTTTCTTCAATATTTCCAATAACCTTTCTTCCTCAATATCTGAAAGCTTAGCACTAATAATAACAGGATATGTTTTCTTATCATCAATATAAGCATACTTAAGATTATCAGGTAATGGTTTCAAATCAAATACAGGTTCTTCCTTTGGTGGTGGTGTTACACCTAAATCTTCAACCGGCAAGTCATGTTTAAGAATAGGTTGACGAAGGAAAATTTCATCAAGCTCATCCCTTTCTTCCCTAAAAACTTCACTCTCACTATTCTCCAAATGATGCTGCAAAGGATTACTAGGAGCAAGAGCAATAGATGCACACTGTTCAACTCTAAAATCATCATTAGGCAAATCAGCTTTATAAGGAGTTTTGGCAAATTTAGAGAAGTTAAACTCATAAGATTCACCAGCAAATTTAGTAACAATTTTCTCTTTCTTGCAATCTATAATAGCTCCACATGTATTTAGAAAAGGTCTACCAAAAATAATAGGACAAGACTTACTAGCAGCAGAACCAAGTACCAAAAAGTCAGCAGGATATTTAATCTTACCACATAGAACTTCAACATCTCGAACAATACCAATGGGAGAGATAGTTTCTCTATTAGCTAGCCGAATAACCACATCAATATCTTCAAGTTCACAAGAACCAATTTCATGCATAATTTCCGTGTAGAGCTCATAAGGAACAGCACTAATACTTGCACCAATGTCGCATAAACCATAATAGCAATGATCACCAATTCGAACAGAGAGCACAGGAACACTGGCTTTCATAGACTTATTAGGATGCGAAACAATATTAGAAGCATCTTCACAAAAAATAATATGACCATCTTCCACATTTTCAGTCACAAGATCTTTAACTATTGCAACAGCAGGTTCAACTTTTATTTGTTCTTCAGGTTCTATGGGTTTCTTTGCACTTTTATTAACTACACTAGTTATAACAGAATACTCCTTCATTTAATCAGGGAAAGGAGTTTTTTCAATATAAGCCTCAGGAAGAACATGATCAACAGTTTTAATTTCAATACATTTGCCTTTAGGCGAATCAACTTTATCTTTATATGGTTCATGATACTTATCAAAATTCTTCCTAGGCAATTCAAAATGAGAGGCAAAGGCTTTATAAATATTTGCAACAACTTGAGAGTCAAGACCATATGTAACACTTATATTACGATATTCATCAGTATCCATAAAAGCTTCAATGCATTCATAATTATAATTAATACCTGACACTCTACCTTTGTCGTTCTCCCATCCTTCAGTATTTTCTTGGATTCGATCAAGAAGATCCCATTTAAACTCTTCTTTATTGCGCGTGAATGATCCAGAACAAGCAGTATCCAGCAAAGTTTTATCTTGAAAAGACAGTCTTGCATAGAAATTATCAATAATAATATTACCAGGAAGCTCATGAATGGGGCATTTGAGCATTAAAGACTTCAATCTCCCCCACGCTTGGGCAATACTCTCTCCATCATGAGGCCATAAATTATATATACGGTTGCAGTCTTTGTGAATTTCACTTGGAGGATAAAATTTGGAATAAAATAGAGGCACAATATCCTTCCAATCAAGAGAACGCCCATCCTTTAGAAGTTTATACCAATGCGCCGCTTTACCAGATAGCGACATAACAAATAATTTCTTCCTAACTTCATCCACTGAAATACCTGCACATTTGAATAACCCGCATAATTCATGTAAAAACAGTAAATGATCTCCAGGATGAACAGTTCCATCCCCTTCATAGCGGTTATCCACAACACGTTCAATAATTTTCATAGGTATTTTATATGGTATTACTTCCTCACCTGACGCCTCATCCACTACCGTTGCAGTAGTAGTAGATTTCCCAAATAGAAATTCAAGGGAGGATCTCTCCATAATGACTTATAGTAGCAAGCAGAAACAAAATCAGCACGTACAGTAAAAGTTTCCTTACCAATTCCACTTACCAATAGCGCTTCACTCCCCGGCAACGGCGCCAGAAAATAGTCTTGATGACCCACAAGTATAGGGGGTGTATCGTAGTACTTTCGATAAATAAGAGTGTCGAACCCAACGAGGAGCAGAAGGTGTTGACAAGCAGTTTCGATGAAGGATTCACTGTAAATGCTCACAGACAAGTATTCAGGGGGTTTTGATATAGCAGATAAATAAAGTACAAGTAAATAAAATGCGAGAGAAATAATTGCAGCGAGTGGCCCAATCCTTTTTAGCACAAAGGACAAGCCGGTTTGTTTACTTATAATGACCAAACGTTCTTGATGACACACGGGATTTTAGTCTAGTGTTTTCGCTTCATACGGCTGCTTAATCTTAATTGTTTTGATAAGTGTTGTGTGGGTGAACCTATGCTAATGCACCACCCTTCCTAGGACTAATACATACTTGTGATTATACCCCTTGCAAGCATCCGCAAATACAAGAAAGTAATTAAGATAAATGTAACCACAGCCTTAAACTCTGAGATCCTGCTATCCCTCCTGCACCGATATACTAACGGGGGTTTAGGTTGCTGTCACTCCGGCAACCCCACAATTAGCAAACGAATACAAGATGTACTCCCTAGGCCCATAAAGGTGAAGTATCATGTAGTCGACGTTCACATGACACCACTAGAAGAGTAACACCACTACTTAAATATCATAACATTGAATATTACTCAACAATAATTCAGTACTAACATTTAGACTTCACCCATGTCCTCAAGAACTAAACGAACTACTCACGAGACATCATATGGAACATGATCAGAGGTGATATGATGATGAATAACAATCTGAACATAAACCTTGGCTCAATGGTTTCACTCAATAGCATCAATAACAAGTAGTAATCAACACCGGGAGAGTTTCCCCTATCAAACAATCAAGATCCAACCCAAATCGTTACAGCGGTGATGAGATGCAGCGGTGGAGATGGCGGTGTAGATGGTGGAGATGATGATGATGATGATGGAGATGATGTCCAGCTCGATGACGATGGCGATGGCGTCGATTTCCCCCTCCGGGAGGGAATTTCCCCGGCGGATTCCTGCCCGCCGGAGAGCTCTTTTCTCTCTGGTGTTTTCCCGCCCCGCAGAGGCGGCTCTGTCAATTCTCCGTCACTCCCCTGGTCTTAGGTTTTCGGGACGAAGAAGTACGCGAAGGAGAGGCGGCCAGAGGGGGCTGTGGGCGCCCTCCCCACAAGGCGGCGCGGCCAGGCCTGGGCCCGCGCCGGCCTATGGGGGGGCCCATGGTGGCCCCTCTCGGTTCCTCCTTTTGGCTCCCTTCGTCTTCTGGAAAAATAGGATTTTTCGTATAACTTCCGTCAATTGTTGATCTTCAGAAATATGGTGTCCTGACGGTGCTTTTTCCAGCAGAATCCTGACTCCGGTGAATAATTCTCCAATGATCATGAAACATGCAAAATGGATGAAATAACATAAGTATCATCTCTAAATATGAAATATATCAATGAATAACAGCAAATTATGATATAAAATAGTGATGCAAAATGGACGTGTCAGTCATCATGTCCACTAGTTGGATCATGGCATCATCAACACCTATGTTGTTACCTTTGTAGTCCGACTCATGTGAAGTAGGTGTTGTGGAAGTAGGAGGATCCATGTGGTCGACATGTCCATCTTGGAGCAAGCATGGTGAGATATCATCATCTTCGTGCACCATGTACATCTTCTCCATGAGCGGAAACTCGTCCTCCATGGAACCTAGTGCAACATAAGAAGACACAAACGAGGGAGAGGTTAATGTGTTAGCAAATGCGATGTCCTCCATGGACCTTGATACGTCTCCGACGTATCGATAATTTCTTATGTTCCATGCTACATTATTGATGATATCTACATGTTTTATACACATTATATGTCGTATTTACGCATTTTCCGGCACTAACCTATTAACAAGATGCCGAAGAGCCAGTTGCTGTTTTCTGCTGTTTTTGGTTTCAGAAATCCTAGTAAGGAAATATTCTCGGAATTGGACGAAATCAACGCCCAGGCTCCTATTTTTGCACGAAGCTTCCAGAAGACCGAGGGGGAAAGGAAGTGGGGCCACGAGGCGCCGCCACACTAGGGCGGCGTGGCCTGGCCTTGGCCCACGCGGCCCTGGTGTGTGGGGCCCTCGTGTGGCCCCCCGCGTTGCCCTTCCGCCTACTTAAAGTCTTCGTCGCGAAACCCTCTGTACCGAGAGCCACGATACGGAAAACCTTCCAGAGACGCCGCCGCCGCCAATCCCATCTCGGGCGATTCAGGAGATCGCCTCCGGCACCCTGCCGGAGAGGGGAATCATCTCCCGGAGGACTCTTCATCACCATGATCGCCTCCGGAGTGATGAGTGAGTAGTTCACCCCTGGACTATGGGTCCATAGCAGTAGCTAGATGGTCGTCTTCTCCTAATTGTGCTTCATTGTTGGATCTTGTGAGCTGCCTAACATGATCAAGATCATCTATCTGTAATACTATATGTTGTGTTTGTCGGGATCCGATGGATAGAGAATACTATGTTATGGTGATTATCAATCTATTACCTATGTGTTGTTTATGATCTTGCATGCTCTCCGTTATTAGTAGAGGCTCTGGCCAAGTTTTTGCTCTTAACTCCAAGAGGGAGTATTTATGCTCGATAGTGGGTTCATGCCTCCATTAAATGGGACGGTGGAAAGTTCTAAGGTTGTGGATGTGCTGTTGCCACTAGGGATAAAACATTGATGCTATGTCTAAGGATGTAGTTGTTGATTACATTACGCACCATACTTAATGCAATTGTCTGTTGCTTGCAACTTAATACTGGAAGGGGTTCGGATGATAACCTGAAGGTGGACTTTTTAGGCATAGATGCATGCTGGATAGCGGTCTATGTACTTTGTCGTAATGCCCAATTAAATCTCACTATATTTATCATATCATGTATATGCATTGTTATGCCCTTTTCTATTTGTCAATTGCCCGACTGTAATTTGTTCACCCAACATGCTTTTATCTTATGGGAGAGACACCTCTAGTGAACTGTGGACCCCGGTCCTATTCTTTACATCGCATACAATCTACTTTAATACTTGTTTTACTGTTTTCTTCGCAAACAATCATCTTCCACACAATACGGTTAATCCTTTGTTACAGCAAGCCGGTGAGATTGACAACCTCACTTTTCGTTGGGGCAAAGTACTTTGGTTGTGTTGTGCAGGTTCCACGTTGGCGCCGGAATCCCTGGTGTTGCGCCGCATTACATTTTGCCGCCATCAACCTTCAACGTGCTTCTTGGCTCCTCCTAGTTCGATAAACCTTGGTTTCTTTCTGAGGGAAAACTTGCTGCTGTGCGCATCATACCTTCCTCTTGGGGTTCCCAACGAACGTGTGAGTTACACGCCATCAAGCTCTTTTTCTGGCGCCGTTGTCGGGGAGATCAAGACACGCTGCAAGGGGAGTCTCCACTTCCAATCTCTTTACTTTGTTTTTGTCTTGCTTTATTTTATTTACTACTTTGTTTGCTGCACCTAAACAAAACACACAAAAAATAGTTGCTAGTTTTACTTTATTTACTGTCTTGCTCTCTATATCAAAAACACAAAAAAATTAGTTACTTGCATTTAGTTTACTTTTGTTATCATGTCTAGCTCTGTACTTGTTACTTCTTCACCTGAGGAATTAGTTTTTACTTTTAAACAAGGGGATGAGGAAAGTTTTAAAGATGCTTGGTCCAGGATTTTTACTTCTTATCGTAAAGCTGAACCTCAAATGACTCTAAGTTTGCTCCTTAGTAATTTTTATTTTGGTCTTATGATTCGCTATAGATATGCCTTGGATGCTGTAGTGGGGGGAGATTTCCTTCATTGTAATGGGGATCAAGCTTTTAATGCCATAAAGAAGTTGGTTGCATCACATGATTCAGCTAATAACTTTGATTCAGCCCTTATTAGCATTTATAATAGATTAAACACTCTTGAGACAAGTGCATCTCGCTTGAATGAAAATTATAGATATGTTCGTAACCGTCTTGATCAAGTTTTAGTGAACTCTGAACCTTCATTATGGGATCCTACTGTTAAAATTGTTATCGGTGACCAAACTCTTCATGCCAATTATGATATTATGTCTGAATTTTGCTTAATGCCTAAGAGTATTCATGAATCTTTGCAACTTTGGGGATTCGTTGAAGGGGGAGAAGGAATAACTCTTATTGATAACTCTGTTATAATTCCTAAAGGAATAGCTGCGGGTGTGCATACAACCATTCTTGGTAGAACAATATCCATTGATTATCTTGTTATTGAATATGCAGGAATAGGACAAATCACACTCGGAAGATCCCTGCTGAAACTATTGGGGGCAGTCATAGATATGGGAGAAGGCACCCTAAAGTTCACCTCTACACCTGGGGGTAGACATGTATTCCCTAAACCAAAGAGTAAGAAAAAGAACAAGAAAGGTAAGGGTAAGGCCCAAGGTAATGTTGATGCCTCATCTCTTGATAATACTGAATTGCACTTTCTGCGCCTAGCTGAAAGGCGTTAAAGAAAGCGCTTATGGGAGACAACCCATGTTTTTACTACAGTACTTTGTTTTATATTTGAGTCTTGGAAGTTGTTTACTACTGTAGCAACCTCTCCTTATCATGTTTTTGTGCCAAGTAAAGTTTCTATGCTAAAGTTGATGTTATGATGCAGCCCCGCCTATCGTCGACGCTACACCATGGCCAAGGAGTCCCCCAAGTGGACCAACAACACAAACCCCCGCCATATATGTCAAGGTGAACTCCTTCCTCTCTATGGTCGATCTCAACACCAACTTGAATGGTATGCTACCTCATGCCTATCATCATGATGTCTATAGGTGCCGACGTCGACAAGGACCAAGAGAGAAGGAACCCCCATGGTGCATGGAAGAAGGAAGAAGAAGAAGGGAAGAAGAGGAGAAGGAAGAGGAAGAAGAGGAGGGAGGAACAGGCCGGCCAGCCCAGAGGCCGGTCAGACCGGGCCACAGACCGGACAGGCCGGCGCAGAGGCCGGTCAGACCGGGCCACAGACCGGGCGGCACCCAGGCATCGTACCGGAGACCAACCGGACGGAAATCTGCGAGGTTTCCGGTTTGCGACCGGTCGACCGGACCCGTGACCGGACCACCCGGTCCACAGCCCGGTCTGACCGGCCCCAAACCGGATCCGTCGGTTTGACCCACCCACTTGTACCTTTTCGACCCAGGTCGCCTTGTATGCCTATAAAAGACCCCAGCTCGCCCCCATAGCTGGTTAGACAAGATTTAGGCTTAAACATGACTTTGAGCTTTGTCTCCCTAGGGTTTCATCCCCTTTGTATCAAGGCACCCCATGTTGGATGATTGGATCTATGAGTGAGATTCTAGTGTAGCCCACTCTCTCTCCCTCACCGGTCACCGTCCCCAACACCGATCTCTCACTCCGGGATTCTACCTCGAGTCTCTCCCGTGGTGATTCTATTGGCGTGGTCCATCGAGCCACGAGGGTAAGTATCGATTGTATCGGGTTGGTGTGCGTTGTGTTCTTCGTGTTCTTCGTGTTCTTCCGCCTCTCCCTCTCTTTCCCCCTTTGGATCTTGGGTCATTCGCGAGATCGGGCCACACACGGGGTCTTAGACCTCATCATATGGTATCAGCAGCTTTTGGTTTCCGCGAATTTGACCCCCCACCCACCCAATTTCGTCTCTAAAAATTTTCCCCAAAAATCCCCAAAAAATAGCCCTAATTTGCCTTTGGATGGATCTGCGATTTGGTTGCGTTTTGAGTGGTTTTGGTCCATGGATTTGGTGTTGAGGTGCTTGATCTACTATTTCCCCCACTTTCTAGCCCCCAATTCCATCGTTTTCCTTCGATTTGGGTCGATTTGGACGATTTGGCTCAAGAACACGTGCAGCCGGTTGAGAAATCCGGTCAACCGGGTGGCAGACCGGGCAGGCCGGCCCAGAACCTGGTCAACCGGCCGCCAACCGGGCAGGCCGGTCCAGGAGCCGGTCAACCGTGCCCGAGACCGGGCGCCGCCACACAGCCACCACCACCGCCGACCACCGCCACTCCTCCCCATCGCCGGCAGGCACCGCCACCCTCCATCCCACGGGTAAGCACCACCGCGGCCCCACCGCCACCACCGCATCCGCAAGAGCATCGACACCACCCACCACCGGCATACCACCGCCACCACCGCCGAGCTACTTTGACCCATCTTATCCGCTAACTTGTGTTTGCTTGTTCCGGTTTGAGTGCCTTGTTTGTGAAACTAACCCGCAGCTCCGACGCAAGCGAAGACATCCTCGGCACCCCGGACTTGCAACCGTACTCTTGACATCACCGCCCTCATCGCAAGTTGTGTGTTCATCACCGCCTAACATCTTAGGTATAACTTGCATTACCTTGTAACCCCTCTTCTTTTGCGATCTATCCTATCGAGCATTGCTTATCTAGTGTTGCGAGACATTGCACGTGGCCCCAATTGTGAGGTGTGTGTGTAGTGTGGAGTCAAGCTTCTAAGCAAAACTCGTGTGGCAAGATAGCAAAAGCGAGCTAACGCTAACATAGTGCGAGAAAAAGCCGCCAAAACACAAAAAGAGTGCAAGTGCACCATAGAGCAAAAGTGTGCGAGTGCCATCATACATACATATACACAAAGAGTGTAAGTGCCACCAAATACAAAAAGAGGAAAAAGCTTTTAAGCAAAAGAGAGAAAAGAGAAGAGAGGCCGCGTGTGAATCTTGTTGTCTCTTCGTTTGCAACCAAAGCTTTGCCTCTCCTTGTGTTAGTGTGACACCGAGCAACCTTGGTTTCGGGCTTCATACACTTTTCCGCTCATTCCTTGGTCGCACTAACCCCGCTTATCCCGTGTGTGAGTTCCATATCTTTTCCGTGTTTATAGTGATCATCGCTTTGACATTTGAGTTTTTGGATCTTACCCACCCTTAACAACAAACTTGATTTCGGATTTCATCTTTTGGCTTTCCACCACACTCACCTAACACCATATTTGCTAGCTTTTGCGTGTGTCTTTGTGTGAGTGCCCGATACAATTGTTCTAACTCTCGGTTTGTTGGATCACCCCAATCTTGTCATACCACGGTAAGATTGCGAGGTAGTGTTCTTCCACTAACATACACCATATAGATATTGTCTTGCTAACATGTATAGCGACGAAGAAGATACGGAGGAGTACACGGAGCACTTCGAGGAGGATGCCTCTTCAAGCACCGCGGATGTGGAGGAACATGTGGAGCTCTACACCGGCTTTGGCTCCGCGAGCATCGCCAACATGACCGACATCGAGGAGCTCTACACCGACAATGGCTCCGCGAGCATCGCCAACATAGACGACATCGACGAGCTCTACATCGACACTTGCTCAACAAGCATGGACGACATGGTGGAGCACCATCACGAGAACGACATCGACCCCACCATGTCCACCGCCGATGCTCCCACATACCCCTACTTGGCCAATGGAGCTACATATGAAGATCGAGGACCTCCACGATGGCATCATCATGTGGATCATCAAGAGCGTCCCCAACATATTCGGCATCGACACACTTCTCCGAGCTCCACAAGGCGCCATCATGAGAGTGCCTATGCACAAGATCATCGACATCACGGACATCATATGGAGCATCAAGAGCGCCCCCAACATGAGCCATCACCTAGGCAAGGCAAGGACCGTCATCGACTCACACCATCTCATGATCGTCGTCGACCACCACCACCTCATGGTCTACATCGACATCCTTCCACACATGATCTTCGACGACACCACTCAAGACATGGTGATGAGGCAAGAAGACGAGAGCCTCGACATGAAGACCTTCCTCATAAGGCGACTTCTACCTCTTGCGCCACCACCACAATGGCCCCTACCTCGTCATATGCCTATGGACTCCGATGCTACAAGTGCAAGCAACAAGGCCACCTTCCACGGGAATGTCCCAATCTCCTATGTGAGGTGTGCAAGGCCAAGGGTCACGTGGCATGGCAATGCACAACGCCAAGCGCCAAGCGCCAAGAAGCTCTACTTCGACGAGCTCAACGCACAAGTCTCCAAGATGCCACCACTTGAGGACAACTTAGGAAGCGAGGGAGTTGAGCATGGTGAGCATGGGATTCTCCCTTCACCTTCGGAGGCGCATGGAGTTGAGATGGTTGAGCATGGGATTTTCCCTTCAACCAAGGAGGCGCATGGAGATGAGCAAGTCCAACCTACTCCTATATGCTTGATTGATGAGTTTGTACCAACCCCATGTGAGCATGAGAGCCACTTAGCCCACTTGAGCGAGAGTGATAGTGAGTTGAGTGACTTCCACCCCATATGTGAGTTTGAGTGCTTCCATTTGGAGGACATGAGTGATACACAAAGTGAGTTGAGAGAGGTAGATGATAGGTCCATGGAGGACATCGCATTTGCTAACACATTAACCTCTCCCTCGTTTGTGTCTTCTTATGTTGCACTAGGTTCCACGGAGGACGAGTTCCCGCTCATGGAGAAGATGTACATGGTGCATGAAGACGATGATATCTCACCATGCTTGCTCCAAGATGGACATGTCGACCACATGGATCCTCCTACTTCCACAACACCTACTTCACATGAGTCGGCCTTCAAAGGTAACAACAGAGGTGTTGATGATGCCATGATCCCACTAGTGGACATGATGACTTATGAGCGCATGCATGATCTTGATGATACATTTGCTACGTCACTTGATTCTTTCATATTCCCATGTGATGCTTTGCTTCCTAACATTGTTGATCATGTGGAGTTGATTGATTGTGATAACATGAACATGCCATGCTATGAGAGTTTCATATTTTCTCCACTTGCTTGCAATGATAATGCTTATGATCATGCTTGTGTTGTGACACCCTTGATGAACACTTGCTCTTTCCATAGGGTTGTCGACAACAATGATGACATTAGTTTTCACATGCTTTGCCCAAAATGTTTACACCATTCCATGATCCTTGCATCCAAGATTGCGAACAATTGCTCTTTCTTATGCTTGGTATGCAAGAATGCTTATTTCATTGTCCATGAGATGGCCCCCATAGCCTTCTCTATTTTTGATGATCATGAGTTACCACATGCCATGAATGCACCTTCTTGCCATATGCACCATCGCCATGCATTTCATACTATATTGCTTGACACTAATGGTGATGTGCACAAGACATGGAACATCATGATGGATGATGTATTCATCTACCATGCACACACTCTTTTTGTTTTCTCCATTGTGTGTATAGGTACCCGAATGACAACATCCACCGCCACGGAGCATGAGTTGACGACACGTGCCATTGAGAGCTACCCCACCACGGACGAACTCCATCAACAAACCCGCGGGATTCAAACCAAAGGGTATGTTTCCCAACGCCTTCGCCATCGTGTGTTTCCGACAATTCTTGGCGAGCTTCCGGTTTGGTCCAATTCCTCATCACCTCTTTTGCTTCTTATGCAACATATCTTGAAACATCTTGTTGGCACAATGGTTGTTGTATGTATTGATGATATCATCATACACTACGAGAATCTCAAGGACCATGTCATACATGTGAGAGACACATTATGCACCTTGTGCCACATGTCACACCAAAAGTTGCTCTCCTTTGAATTTCTCATTTCATCTTTGGCAATTGCAATGGATTCTTTGACACTTGAGGATACCCATACTCGGCTCACGCCAACCATACTTTCCCAAGCTAGAAGTCTCCATAGTTTTGCCATTGCACATAACAATTTTGCCCCAAATTTTGCCGCCAATACTTGCCTTTTGATTGTTCCATTTGTGTGGGACAATGCTACAAACAACATTTTTGACACCTTCCAAAGCAAACCTTTACTTGCACAAATTTTTGTCCTACCACATTTTGGATACATCGACACTCTTTTGATCACCATTTTTGCCCAATGCCTTTTGGAGAAACGACTTGATGCTTCGTATTTGATTGAGAGCCTCTTGTTCGCCGGTCACCAAATTGGCATCCACAAGCTTTCCTTTTGCAAGTTGTTTTTCCCCTTGTTCTTCTTCGATCGAGACTTGGCCCCTCCACCACTACATGGGAGACCTGTTATGGACTACAACAAAGACGCCTGCACTACGACGAGCATCCCTAAGGACACAAGGGCACCTATACAAGTCCTTCCCGTCTACCTCATCGGTGAGGAGGAGCAAGAGTCGAGGACGACTCTTCCCCAAGGGGGGGGGGAGATGATGCAGCCCCGCCTATCGTCGACGCTACACCATGGCCAAGGAGTCCCCCAAGTGGACCAACAACACAAACCCCCGCCATATATGTCAAGGTGAACTCCTTCCTCTCTATGGTCGATCTCAACACCAACTTGAACGGTATGCTACCTCATGCCTATCATCATGATGTCTATAGGTGCCGACGTTGACAAGGACCAAGAGAGAAGGAACCCCCATGGTGCATGGAAGAAGGAAGAAGAAGAAGGGAAGAAGAGGAGAAGGAAGAGGAAGAAGAGGAGGGAGGAACAGGCCGGCCAGCCCAGAGGCCGGTCAGACCGGGCCACAGACCGGACAGGCCGGCGCAGAGGCCGGTCAGACCGGGCCACAGACCGGGCGCACCCAGGCATCGTACCGGAGACCAACCGGACGGAAATCTGCGAGGTTTCCGGTTTGCGACCGGTCGACCGGACCCGTGACCGGACCACCCGGTCCACAGCCCGGTCTGACCGGCCCCAAACCGGATCCGTCGGGTTTGACCCACCCACTTGTACCTTTTCGACCCAGGTCGCCTTGTATGCCTATAAAAGACCCCAGCTCGCCCCCATAGCTGGTTAGACAAGATTTAGGCTTAAACATGACTTTGAGCTTTGTCTCCCTAGGGTTTCATCCCCTTTGTATCAAGGCACCCCATGTTGGATGATTGGATCTATGAGTGAGATTCTAGTGTATCCCACTCTCTCTCCCTCACCGGTCTCCGTCCCCAACACCGATCTCTCACTCCGGGATTCTACCTCGAGTCTCTCCCGTGGTGATTCTATTGGCGTGGTCCATCGAGCCACGAGGGTAAGTATCGATTGTATCGGGTTGGTGTGCGTTGTGTTCTTCGCGTTCTTCGTGTTCTTCCGCCTCTCCCTCTCTTTCCCCCTTTGGATCTTGGGTCATTCGCGAGATCGGGCCACACACGGGGTCTTAGACCTCATCATGTTATATTTGGGATCGCTGCGCAGAAACAGCATTGCTGTCTATCACGAATTCTGGCACAAGTCTCTGTACAAAATTCGAAAAAATCTGAAAAATTACGAGCGTGATCCTCAGATATGTACGCAACTTTCATTAGTTTTGAGTTTTTCCATTTGAGCAAGTCTAGTGCCCCTTTCAGGTTCGTCTTTACGGACTGTTCTGTTTTTGACAGATTCTGCCTTTTATTTCGCATTGCCGTATTTGCTATGTTGGATGAATTCCTTTGATCCATTAATGTCCAGTAGCTTTGTGCAATGTCCAGAAGTGTTAAGAATGATTGTGTCACCTCTGAATATGTGAATTTTAATTGTGCACTAACCCTCTAATGAGTTTGCTTGAATTTGGTGTGAAGGAAATTTTCAAGGGTCAAGAGAGGAGTATGATATACTATGATCAAGAGGAGTGAAAGCTCTAAGCTTGGGGATGCCCCCGTGGTTCATCCCTGCATATTTTAAGAAGACTCAAGTGTCTAAGCTTGGGGATGCCCAAGTCATCCCCTTCTTCATCAACAACATCATCAGGTTCCTCCCCTGGAACTATATTTTTATTCAGTCACATCTTATGTTCTTTACTTGGAGCGTCGGTTTGTTTTGTTTTTGTTTTTGTTTGAATAAAATGGATCCTAGCATTCACTGTATGGGAGAGAGACACGCTCCGCTGTTGCATATGGACAAATATGTCCTTAGGCTTTACTCATAATGTTCAAGGCGAAGGTTGAAATTTCTTCGTTAAATTGTTATATGGTTGGAATCGGGAAATGCTACATGTAGTAATTCTAAAATGTCTTGGATAATGTGATACTTGGCAATTGTTGTGCTCATGTTTAAGCTCTTGCATCATATACTTTGCACCCATTAATGAAGAAATACATAGAGCTTGCTAAAATCTGGTTTGCATATTTGGTCTCTCTAAGGTCTAGATAATTTCTAGTATTGAGTTTTGAACAACAAGGAAGACGGTGTAGAGTCTTATAATGTTTACAATATGTCTTTTATGTGAGTTTTGCTGCACCAGTTCATCCTTGAGTTTGCTTCAAATAACCTTGCTAGCCTAAGCCTTGTATCGAGAGGGAATACTTCTCATGCATCCAAAATCCTTGAGCCAACCACTATGCCATTTGTGTCCACCATACCTACCTACTACATGGTATTTCTCCGCCATTCCAAAGTAAATTGCTTGAGTGCTACCTTTAAAATTCCATCATTCGCCTTTGCAATATATAGCTCATGGGACAAAATAGCCTTAAAAACTATTGTGGTATTGAATATGTACTTATGCACTTTATTTCTTATTAAGTTGCTTGTTGTGCGATAACCATGCTTCTAGGGACGCCATCAACTCTTTGTTGAATATCGTGTGAGTTGCTATGCATGTCCGTCTTGTCTGAAGTAAGAGAGATCTACCACCTTAATGGTTGGAGCATGCATATTGTTAGAGAAGAACATTGGGCCGCTAACTAAAGCCATGAATCATGGTGGAAGTTTCAGTTTTGGACATATATCCTCAATCTCATATGAGAACACTAATTATTGCCACATGCTTATGCATTAAAGAGGAGTCCATTATCTGTTGTCCATGTTGTCCCGGTATGGATGTCTAAGTTGAGAATAATCAAAAGCGAGAAATCCAAAATGCGAGCTTTCTCCTTAGACCTTTGTACAGGCGGCATGGAGGTACCCCTTTGTGACACTTGGTTGAAACATGTGTATTGCGATGATCCAGTAGTCCAAGCTGATTAGGACAAGGTGCGGGCACTATTAGTATACTATGCATGAGGCTTGCAACTTGTAAGATATAATTTACATAACTCATATGCTTTATTACTAGGGATTTCTATTTTCGTGCCCTCGGGTCGTTAGTTGTACTCAGTTTTCCCCAGCCCCTTAGTTTTTCCTCAGTTTTCCCCAAGCCTATGTCTGAAACCCGCAGAAGGAGCTCAGACGGAAGGAATCCGTTTATTTGGACGTTCTGTGCGGGCGTGTTGCGCCGCGTCGTCTGTGGGGCCGCGTCGTGTGGGGCCGCGTCGCGTGGGGCCGCGTCGCGTGGGGCTGGTAGAAAGGGACCGCGTGGGACAGGACGAGAAGCATTTGGTTGCACGTGAGCAGGAGCTGGGTTTTGTCTCTCTCGGCCCAAATTGGCATTTTTAAGAGCACCTTTTCCCCTCTTTCTCTCTCTGTCTTTTTCACCAAATTAGTATCAAATCTAGAGAAGCTTCTATTTCTGTCTTTCTTCAATATGGCAGCAAATCTAGTAGCAAATCTAGTAGCAAATCTCTGGGGTTATTTATGCCTTTTGGCCCTCGTTTTTTGCCCAATATGGCAGCAAATCTAGTAGCAAATCTAGAAGCTAGTATATGATAAATTGACAACTGCATAATCAGAAAACTAAGTATAATACATAGGGAAACTGCATACAGCAGCCAATAACGTTGTAATATACAAGACGCACGCAATGTATGGACAACAAGAAGATTAGGATGAATGAATTTGTTCTTCATTCCTCCTCATATATTTTGTCGTCGCTCCAATCGTGCATTACCCGAAGGAAATATTCATTGAACTCCCTCCGTCTGCAGTGTGCGGCCAATACATCCTCCAAACGGTATGGCTTGTGTTCATTTCCCATACCGTAGTTTCCTATTCTATCCACACGTACTGCCCACTCATCCCAGGCCTTTGTATCATGAGAGTACTCTCTGATATAACCCAAATCCGTGTAGTAGATGCAGCCAGGTCGAAGTGTTGGGTACACTCTGGTGTCGACGGAGATACACCGGATATAATTCACGAAGAAGGCATTACTGCCAATGTTACTGACCGGATGGAGAGAGCGGCTCTGAGTGTCCACACGGTACACCAATGGTCTGCCCGCCAAAGCCACGCTGACCAACAACACAAGCAGCAGATCACCATCCGACTTCACAAGGTAGAACTTCTGATGTCCAAGTTCTGGAAATGAAATTAGTGTCTCCATCTTGACAGTGCTCACGCGCTGCTGCAACTGTACATTGGTGCACACTATTCTTCCGTTCTCAAAATTGTCCACAGCTAGTGCATACAGTTCACCTTTGAACGGGGTAATGCAATGCAGACAATGGTTCTTGATCGAAAATCTTTTTTCCCAATCTTCATCTATATCCTTAGTTGGAGTGCTCTCATCGACCCAACCAATTTCCGACGGGTAATGTGCGGCAACGAAGACAATAGTCGGGGATTTGATCACAGCGACTGATTTCAGGAAAACAGATGGCATCTGCGCCTCAAACATAGTGTTCGATTTCTTTGTGAGTGGGTTCAGAAGCCGTATCTTGTGCGGCGGGTTCTTCTGGGCAAGCACGATGACGCCACGGCAAAATCCGACGAAGTAGTATCTGGGCAAGCACGATAACATTCAGCACTAAGATGTTTAAGATTGAAAATAAAGAGGTAGATATGGAGGAAGTTGAACCTTGTATGAACTTCCGATAGATCTATGGTGACGTAGCGTGATGTGCCGAGTTGGAGGAAGGTGAACTCAGCGACGTGTGGAAGGGCATGGTCTAGCATGATCCATTCGTCCAGGTGCACGTCGGGCTCAGGCAAACCTGAGCGCCAATTTCTACAGACTTGCCTCATGGCAGAGTAGGTGTCGGCGTACTCCTCGTTCGCCAGCAAGCATTCGCCGATCTTGTGAAGTGGTCCATCAGCCGAGAGAGAGGCCCAGTTCACGGAGGAGCCGTGCTTGGATGCGCCGCCCTCGGAGGCGACGCGCTCGGCAGCGACTGGCTCGGCGGCGACGGGCTCGGCGGCGACTGGCTCGGCGGCGACGGGCGCGGAGGCGACGGGCTCGGAGGCGACGGCCGCCGGCGCATTCTTCTTCTCCATCGCCGGCAGGGTAGCGTGCGTACGGCGGTTGGGGTTTTTTCGATTTGGAGAAGTTGATGGGACGTGAGAGGGGTGGTTTCGTGCGTGAGCGAGAATGAGACGACTGTGTGCAGAGGAAGGGAGGGAGGGGCTTACGCGTCCTAAATGCGACCCGCGTCCTACGCGTCCACTATTTGCACGTCTGCACCGCGACACGCATCAACAATGGCACGTCTTCCACTTCTGCACCGCAACACGCGTCCTCGAGTCTAACCCTGGAAATTTAGATATACTCAGGTATACCCTCGAGTCATATACTAGCATTTTTTGTGTGCTCAGTTTTCTCCTTGAGTGCTAATACTGGCTAGTGCAATATACTCAGTTTTACCCTCAAGTGGCTGGTCAACAGAGAGTCAACAAATGGGATTAACTAGTTAAATGAGTTATTTAATGTGCAAAAAAATCCGAAAAAGAGTGGCACTTACTCATGGAGTCTTTACCACAAATTGCCACTTCTCAAATCATAGATAAATCAAGTTTCACCACAAATTGCCACTTCTCAAATCACCTAGTAGCTATGAAGGTGCATGGTTTTCCATAATAAGCCCTACCCAAAACAGCTTTCCCCAAAACATACTTTGTCTGAATGAGCCCATAATTTTCACACTCGTGTAGATTTGTATTGCAAATAGTTTGAGGTAGGCCAAGATGGGTTTCATTGTACAAAACACGCATTTTCCAATTTTTAAATCTCATATTTCAATCCCTTAGTCTGTTTACTACTCACTTGCCCTTGGTTTCTTGATACTACTCAGTTTTGCCCTCTCCCTTCACACACTCTCACAGACGCCGAACATTGCCCTGATTGGTCTAGCCCATGTCACGCGGATCGTGCCCGACGACCGTTGATCGTATGATCTAACGGGCAGGATAATCCCTATCTCTCTCTCTGGTCGGGGCCACCACCCTCTCTCTCTCTCTCTCTGTCGTCGGTTAGCTTCCACCCTCTATGTATGCGAAAGGGCGGTTACCCAGTACGCTAAAGTTTGGTTTTCTGCATTATTTTTCACGAGCTAAATTATAAACTCTTTTTAGGCATTAATTTTCACGCAAAAAACAATAAACCATCGCCGATTTGTTGTAGCCATTACTTTCCACGCAAAAAACGATAAACCATCACCGATTTGTTGTAGCCATTACTTTCCACGCAAAAAAATTATAAACCATCACCGATTTGTTGAAGCCAATACTTTTCACGCAAAAAAATGATAAACCATCACCGATTTGTTGTAGCCATTACTTTTCATGCAAAAAATGATACACCATCACCCATTTCTTGTAGCCATTACTTTCCACGCAAAAAATGATAAACCATCACCGATTTTGTTGTAGCCATTACTTTTCACGCAAAAAAATGATACAGCATCACCCATTTCTTGTACCCATTACTTTCAACACAAAAAACGATAAACCATCACCGATTTTGTTGTAGCCATTACTTTTCACGCAAAAATATGATACACCATCACCCATTTCTTGTACCCATTACTTTCCATGCAAAAAACGATAAACCATCACCGATTTTGTTGTAGCCATTACTTTTCACGCAAAAAATGATACACCATCACCAATTTCTTGTACCCATTACTTTTCACGCAAAAAACGATAAACCATCACCGATTTCTTGTAGCCATTACTTTTCTTTTAGGCATTACTTTTCACGGTAAAATGATAAACTATATCACGAAGTTCCATTTCCGTCAACATAGTCCGCATTACTTTTTTTGTTGAGATATATACCCCCACAACGGTCGTCTCCTCCTTAATTTATTGTGTATAAACCCCCACAACGGTCATCTCCTCCTTATTTTATTGTGTAAACCCCTACAACGGTCATCTCTCCCTTATAAACACCCACACGGCCATCCCTTGTGTCAATAGGTTCTGCCTCTCTCTTCTTCGTTCACATACACTTTATCCATTGCCATGGCTTCCACGTCTCGGACGCGGACCGGAAAGGGAAGGGGAAGGGGAAGTGGATCATCATCATTGCCACCACCACCGTCAACACTGCCATTGATCATAGAGGAGTTCTTCATCGTCGTCTATGAAGACCCTTTGGTCAAGAAGGTACGTACGCGTTCCCACATATATGATGCATGTGATTAATTATGGGCATGTTCTAAAAAACCTTTAATCTCAAGGGTTCCCTAATTTCAAACGATCGGCGCTCGATCTCTTTGCAGGAACTCCCAAAAAAATTTGCGGACTATCTTGACGGCAAGGAGCCAGCTAAGGTGTATCTGCGAGCAGCTGACTGCGGTCCTCGTCTCTGGACCGTGGAGGTCCTATTTGACGGACAAGGCCGGATGTACCTCGACAAGGGCTGGGAGAAATTCGCCATCGCGCACGGTGTGGATTTCGGCTGGTTCGTACACTTCAAATATGAAGGCGATGATGTGCTCACAGTGAAGGTGTTCGACGGAACAATGTGCAGGAGGTACTACTACTCAGACGACGAAGATACTGACGATGAAAGCGACGACGACGTGAAGCCATGCATCCATCCCCTTTAGATAATTAAGGGGATTATGACCAAGAATATATATGTAGCTTCATATGCATCGATTTAGAGATCTAGCTATTTTCTATATATTATGCATGTAAAAAATAATATCGCATTTCCACTATTATTCGAGCACCACATCCTCCAAACGATGCCGATGCCGATGCCGATATCGGCATGGTCAGAACGGCTATGCTCGCCGCCACTGCTAGGTCAATGTCGGGATGCACAATGTTTAGCATAAGAGTCACTTTAGATTAACCTGCGAAAATAGTCACGTGCCATGGGCTGAGGCGGCCCCTACAGAGCGGCTCTATATTATATTCTCTAAATAAAATAGACGACCACAGCGGTCATTGGCTGCGGAGGCCCCACAGAGCGGCAATATATAATTTTCTATAAATAAATAGACGACCCACTGGTCATTGGCTGCGGCAGCCCCATAGAGCGGCCCCATTTGTCATTGGCAGCACCGCGTATACAATCAGGAAATAAAACGGCCCACGCGTCAGCGGTAGATGGATCCACCCGTCAGCACGAGACGGTCAGCGAGGAACTGACCTCACGGTAACGGTAAGGCCTCTGACCTGACGGCAACCCGCGTCTTCGATGGGTTTCAAACTAGAGGGAGGGGAAAACTGAGGAAAAACTAACGAGCTGGGGAAAACTGAGTACAACTAACGAAGCAGGGGCACGAAAATAGAAATCCCTTATTACTACCATTGACAAAATTGTTTCATGTTTTCAAAATAAAAGCTCTAGCACAAATATAGCAATCGATGCTTTCCTCTTTGAAGGACCTTTCTTTTACCTTTTTATTGTTGAGTCAATTTACCTATTTCTCTCCATCTCAAGAAGCAAACACTTGTGTGAACTGTGCATTGATTCCTACATACTTGCATATTGCACTTGTTATATTACTTTATATTGACACTATCCATGAGATATACATGTTATAAGTTGAAAGCAACCGCTGAAACTTAATCTTCCTTTGTGTTGCTTCAATACCTTTACTTTGATTTATTGCTTTATGAGTTAACTCTTATGCAAGACTTATTGATGCTTGTCTTGAAGTACTATTCATGAAAAGTCTTTGCTTTATGATTCATTTGTTTACTCATGTCATTACCATTGTTTTGATCGCTGCATTGATTACATATGTTTACAATAGTATGATCAAGGTTATGATGGCATGTCACTCCAGAAATTATCCTTGTTATCGTTTACCTGCTCGGGACGAGCAGAACTAAGCTTGGGGATGCTGATACGTCTCCGACGTATCGATAATTTCTTATGTTCCATGCTACATTATTGATGATATCTACATGTTTTATACACATTATATGTCGTATTTACGCATTTTCCGGCACTAACCTATTAACAAGATGCCGAAGAGCCAGTTGCTGTTTTCTGCTGTTTTTGGTTTTAGAAATCCTAGTAAGGAAATATTCTCGGAATTGGACGAAATCAACGCCCAGGGTCCTATTTTTGCACGAAGCTTCCAGAAGACCAAGGGGGAAAGGAAGTGGGGCCACGAGGCGCCGCCACACTAGGGCGGCGCGGCCTGGCCTTGGCCCACGCGGCCCTGGTGTGTGGGGCCCTCGTGTGGCCCCCCGCGTTGCCCTTCCGCCTACTTAAAGTCTTCGTCGCGAAACCCTCTGTACCGAGAGCCACGATACGGAAAACCTTCCAGAGACGCCGCCGCCGCCAATCCCATCTCGGGGGATTCAGGAGATCGCCTCCGGCACCCTGCCGGAGAGGGGAATCATCACCCGGAGGACTCTTCATCGCCATGATCGCCTCCGGAGTGATGAGTGAGTAGTTCACCCCTGGACTATGGGTCCATAGCAGTAGCTAGATGGTCGTCTTCTCCTAATTGTGCTTCATTGTTGGATCTTGTGAGCTGCCTAACATGATCAAGATCATCTATCTGTAACACTATATGTTGTGTTTGTCGGGATCCGATGGATAGAGAATACTATGTTATGGTGATTATCAATCTATTACCTATGTGTTGTTTATGATCTTGCATGCTCTCCGTTATTAGTAGAGGCTCTGGCCAATTTTTTGCTCTTAACTCCAAGAGGGAGTATTTATGCTCGATAGTGGGTTCATGCCTCCATTAAATCTGGGACTGTGACAGAAAGTTCTAATGTTGTGGATGTGCTGTTGCCACTAGGGATAAAACATTGATGCTATGTCTAAGGATGTAGTTGTTGATTACATTACGCACCATACTTAATGCAATTGTCTGTTGCTTGCAACTTAATACTGGAAGGGGTTCGGATGATAACCTGAAGGTGGACTTTTTAGGCATAGATGCATGCTGGATAGCGGTCTATGTACTTTGTCGTAATGCCCAATTAAATCTCACTATATTTATCATATCATGTATATGCATTGTTATGCCCTTTTCTATTTGTCAATTGCCCGACTGTAATTTGTTCACCCAACATGCTTTTATCTTATGGGAGAGACACCTCTAGTGAACATCGCATACAATCTACTGCAGTACTTGTTTTACTGTATTCTTCGCAAACAATCATCTTCCACACAATACGGTTAATCCTTTGTTACAGCAAGCCGGTGAGATTGACAACCTCACTGTTTCGTTGGGGCAAAGTACTTTGGTTGTGTTGTGCAGGTTCCACGTTGGCGCCGGAATCCCTGGTGTTGCGCCGCATTACATTTCGCCGCCATCAACCTTCAACGTGCTTCTTGGCTCCTCCTGGTTCGATAAACCTTGGTTTCTTTCTGAGGGAAAAATTGCTGCTGTGCGCATCATACCTTCCTCTTGGGGTTCCCAACGAACGTGTGAGTTACACGCCATCAGACCTATCATCTACCTCTCTCAACTCACTTTGTGTATCACTCATGTCCTCCAAATGGAAGCACTCAAACTCACATATGGGGTGGAAGTCACTCAACTCACTATCACTCTCACTCAAGTGGGCTAAGTGGCTCTCATGCTCACATGGGATTGGTACCAACTCATCAATCAAGCACGTAGGAGTAGGTTCGACTTGCTCATCTCCATGCGCCTCCTTGGTTGAAGGGAAATTCCCATGCTCAACCATCTCAACTCCATGCGCCTCCATAGGTGAAGGGAGAATCCCATGCTCACCATGCTCAACTCCATCGCCTCCTAAGTCATCCTCAAGTGGTGGCATCTTGGAGACTTGTGCATTTAGCTCGTCGAAGTAGAGCTTCTTGGCGCTTGGCGTTGTGCATTGCCATGTCACGTGACCTTTGGTCTTGCACACCTCACATAGGATATTGGGACATTCCCGTGGAAGGTGGCCTTGTTGCTTGCACTTGTAGCATCGGAGTCCAAAGGCATATGACGAGGTAGGTGCCATTGTGGTGGTGGCACAAGAGGTAGAAGTCGCCTTATGAGGAAGGTCTTGTTGATGTGCCCTCTCCACGCTTGGAGTGGTATACACCCTATGATGGTGTTGGTCGCCTTCATGTCGCGGCTCTCGTCTTCTTGTCTCATCACCATGGCTTGAGTGGTGTCGTCGAAGATCCTTGCCATGCCTAGATGATTGCTCATGCGACTTGGCATGTTGCTTGCGGCGCCTTGAGGAGCTCGGGGAAGAGTGTCGATGACGATCATGTTCGGGACGCTCTTGATGGTCCATATGATGTACTTGAGGTCGATGATCTTGTGCATAAGCACTCTCATGTAGGCGCCTTGTGGAGCTCGGAGAAGTGTGTCGATGCCGAACATGTTGGGGACGCTCTTGAGGATCCATATGATGATGCCATCGTGGGGGTCCTCTATCGTCATATGTAGCTCCATTGGCCAAGTAGGGGTATGTGTGCGCCTCGGCGTTGTTCAAAGTGGAGTCGAGGTGAGGCTCCGCCATGGTGTCGATGTCATAGTCGTGGCGTTGCTCCACCATGACGTCCATGCTTGATGAGCCATTGTCGATGTAGAGCTCGTCGATGTCGTCCTCGTGGTGGTGCTCCACCATGTCGTCCATGTTGGCGATGCTCGCGGAGCCATATTCGGTGTAGAGCTCCTCGATGTCGGTCATGTTGGCGATGCTCGCGGAGCCATAGTCGGTGTCGAGCTCCACATGTTCCTCCACATCTGCGGTGCTTGAGGAGGTATCCTCCTCAAAATGCTCTATGTAGTCCTCCGTATCCTCTTCTTCGCTATCCATGTTAGCACGACAAGATCTATATGGTGTATGTTAGTGGAAGAACACTACCTCGCAACCTTACCATGGTATGATAAGATCGGGGTGATCCAACAAGCCGAAAGCAAAAACAATTGTATCGGGCACTCACACAAAGACACACGCAAAAGCTAGCAAATATGGTGTTAGGTGAGTATGGTGGAAAGCCAAAAGATGAAATCTGAAATCAAGTTTGTTGTTAAGGGTGGGTGAAATCCAAAAATCAAATGTCAAAGCGATGATCACTATAAGCACGGAAAAGGTATGGAACTCACACTCGGGATAAGCGGGGTTAGTGCAACCAAGGAATGAGCGGAAAAGTGTATGTACCCGTAAGCAAGGGTTGCTCGGTGTCACACTAACACAAGGAGAGGCAAAGCTTTGGTTGCAATATGAGAGACAACAAGATTCACACGCGGCCTCTCTTCTCTTTTCTCTCTTTTTCTTAAAAGCTTTTTCCTCTTTTTGTATTTGGTGGCACTTACACTCTTTTGTGTATTTGTATGTATGATGGCACTCGCACACTTTTGCTCTATGGTGGCACTTGCACTCTTTTTGTGTTTTGGCGGCCTTTTTCTTGTACTATGTTAGCGTTAGCCTTGCTTTTGCTATTTGCCACACGAATTTTGCTTAGAAGCTTGACTCCACACTACACACACACCTCACAATCGGGGCCACGTGCAATGTCTCGCAACACTAGATAAGCAATGCTCGATAGGATAGATCGCAAAAGAAGAGGGGTTACAAGGGTAATGCAAGTTATACCTAAGTTGTGTAGGCGGTGATGGACACCAACTTGCGATGATGGCGGTGGTGTCAAGAGTACGTTTGCAAGTTCGGGGTGCCGAGGATGTCGTCGCTTGCTTCGGAGCTGCGGGTTAGTGTCACAAACAAGGCACTCAAACCGGAACAAGCAAACACAAGTTAGCGGAAGAAATGGGTAAAAGTAGCTCGTCGGTGGTGGCGGTGGTATGCCGGTGGTGGGTGGTGTCGATGCTCTTGCGGATGCGGTGGTGGTGGTGGGGCCACGGCGGTGTTTACCGGTGGGTTGGAGAGGTGGCGGTGCTTGCCGGCGGTGGGTGGGGGTGGCGGTGGTCGGCGGTGGTGGTGCTGCTGTGGTGCCCGGTCCAGGGGCCGGTCAGGCCGGGCCTAGGGCCGGCTGACCCGGTCAGGTGGCCGGTCGGCCGGGTGCTAGGCCGGCCGGTCCGGTCCGTGGGCCGGTCAACCGGTTTTCTCAACCGGCCCGCACGTTTTCTCTCTCTTGTTCTTGAGCCAAACCGTCCAAATCGACCCAAATCGAAGGAAAACGATGGAATTGGGGGCTAGAAAGTGGGGGGAAATAGTAGATCAAGCACAACAACACTGAATCCATGGACCAAAACCACTCAAAACGCAACAAAATCGCAGATCCATCAAAGGCAATTTAGGGCTATTTTTTGGGGGGGGGGGAATTTTAGAGACGAAATTGGGTGGGTGGGGGGTCAAATTCGCGGAAACCAAAGGCTGCTGATACCATATGATGTGGTCTAAGACCCCGATTGTGGCCCGATCTCGCGATTGACCCAAGATCCAAAGGGGGAAAGAGAGGGAGAGGCGGAAGAACACGAAGAACGTGAAGAACACATGCACACCAACCCGATACAATCGATACTTACCCTCGTGGCTCGATGGACCACGCCAATAGAATCACCCCGGGAGAGACGCGAAGTAGAATCCCGGAATGAGAGATCGGTGTTGGGGACGGAGACCGGTGCGGAAGAGAGAGTGGAGCACACTAGAATCTCACTCACATAGATCCAATCATCCAACATGGGTGCCTTGATACAAAGGGAATGAAACCCTAGGGAGACAAATCTCAAAGTCATGTTTAAGCCTAAATCTTGTCTAAGGAGTAAAGGGGGCGACCTAGGTGCTTATATAGGCATACAAGGCGACATGGGTCAAAAAGGTACAAGTTGGTGGGTCAAACCCGTGAAATCCGGTCACAGGGCCGGTTGGACCGGGTCTGGGACCGGGTCGTCCGGTCCAAACCGGGTTCTGGGCTGGCCGGTGACCGGGCGGAGCCTCCGGAGCCCCGGGATTGCTTCCGGTTGGCACCGGTCGAAATTCCGGTCCAAACCGGCCAGGCCGGTCGGGAGGCCGGTCAGACCGGCCCTGGGGGCGGGTTGGCCGGTCTAGGGCCCGGTTGACCGGCCCTGGGACCGGCCGGCCTCCTCCTCTCGCCTCTTCTTCCTCTTCCTTCTTCTCTTCCTTCCTCCTTCTTCTTCCTTCTTCCTTGCACCATGGTGAATGGCTCCTCTTCCCTTCCCTAGCTCCTTGCATCATGGAAGTTCCTCCTCTCCGGTCCTTGATGAGATTGATACCTAATGACATAGAGATATAGGCATGAGGTAGCAATCCGTCCAAGGTTGTGTCGAGGTCAAGTGTATAAAGGAGTGAATTCACCTTATCATGTATGGTTTTGGCCCGAGCTCGTGCCCTTGGCCTACGAGGAGGGTTTGACGGTCTTGAGGCCGAGGTGTCCGAAAGCCACCCCGCATCACAAATGATATTCATGCTTCCTCAAGCTACATGTGTATGAAGCTGGCCATAGGTTGACACTATAAACTTTATCCTTAATTTTCTTTGTAAAATTCTGCACTAAGTGTCGGATACATTCTCTATGCTCCACTCCAGGGAATATTGCCTCTACTGCACTCTCCAATCCTTTGCAAGCGTCTGAGTGGATAGCTAGTCCTAGTGGATGACCTATAAGGTCCCGCAATTTATGTAGAAACCAAGCCCAACTTTCCTTTAACTCAACCTCCAACACTCCGTAAGAAACAGTGAATAGCTAATTGTGTCCATCAACTATACTAGAAGCTACTAGATGTCCTCTAAATCTTCCATTAAGAGTTGTTGAATTCACATCTAAATAACCATGCAACTATCCAGAAACCCTTGCCAAGAAGCTTTGAAACAAACAAAAAGACCTTCTAATACATTCCTTCTCCATTGTCTCTCTGAACTGTATGCTTGTCTATCTCTACAACACTGCCTGGACTAGTCATCTCCACTTCAGCTTTGAAGGTGTAAGCCAACTGAAAGCTCTCATTCCATGAACCATTGATCCTGTAAAGAGCAATTTCCTTGCCATATAAAATCCTCATGTAAGGTATGTTAATTTGGTACTTCTCAAAATTCTTATCCTTCAATGTCGTTGGACCAAGTGATGGATTTTCTCTCAGCCAATCCTTGACTGCATATGGCACCCACCTAGTCTTTTCTAACTTTGTTTTGGCCTTTCCCCCTTCGGTAGACAGGTTTTTTTATCCGAAACATAATGAAAATAGGGTACATTGATGTTAGGTATAGTTAAGAAACTTTACAAAATGATCTGAAATACAGAATTGGTGGTAATACCTGAACTACTGTGCTCCTAATCATAGTGGATGTGTGCATCCTCCACTTGCACATCTCATATGGGCACTTAACTGTGAACCTTATTGGCTCACTCTTAATAATTACAAAATCATTTTGAGTGAGAATGCAATATGTAGTAAACGCATTACAACAATCATGCATCAATGCAAATATGGTGCATGGTGTAAGCTTAGGATCTTCCCTGTCCTATTCAATTGTTGGCATGTCCTCACCATTGTAGTTGGTTGCAACTAGAATGTCATTGTTCTCCTCCTTCTCTTTATCATCAGTGTCATCAAATCTAATAGGGCGGCTCAGTTCCTTCGTGTATATATCCTCTATTGCGTGTTGACTGAATCTATCTACTAATTCAGGAAACATCAACTCATCCTCATCATTTAGACGAGGAACTGCCTCGTCAGGCTCTGCATCTTCCTCCACATCGGCGGCAGGAGCGGTCTGGCTTACACTGGCAGTGGGTATAGATGGTACTGATGTGGACCTACAAGGAGGGCGGGGCCGCACACTATTAGCTGACACATCATAGACACATAATTTTTTAACACCCGATGATGCCCGACCACCTGATGATGCATTAACACTCTTTTTCTTGTCCCATGCTTTCCGTGGCAGGAGTACATCGATATGAATTTTACCGAAACGTACACCAACATTCAAAGCAAAAAAAAATCCCAGGTACTCATGGCAAGTAAGTGGGAGCAATCTTTGCTCGGTAATATTGAAATATTGCATATCAACTGAATCGCCCAGGCTTCACGGATACTGATCACAGGGACATCTTGCAATTCTCTAAACGAAATGGATGTTTCAACCACTATTGGGTACGGAAATCCATTCAAATGTTGGGCTTTACAAACACGCAGTATGTTAGTATCCAGTCTAACTGCCAGCCGAAATGCAAATACTAGATTAATTCTATTTGAAAAGCAAGGTCGGAAAAATTCAGTTAGATTGGCAGCAGTGATTCACGTGCTCAATGGTCAAATACTGCCTATTTTCGAGTTACATCACAAATCAGAAGGGAAACGATGCTTACCCAGATCGAATCCACGAGTTCAATCCCTCCAATTCGACCCAATCTTCTCCGTGGTCGATGGCCTTACTCGGCTCGCTAGTCGCCATTGCTTCGTGTCCCGTGATGGGTGATGCCAACGACATAAGGTAGGAGGGCACGGCGGTGAGTGGGGCGGCGGAGGGGGTGGTGCAGGAGCTGATCGAGAGAGATACGTTTTTTTCAGATGAAGGGAGAGAAGATGGTCATCCGACGTGTCACTCGTCAGAACGGAAGCATGTAACGATAAACTCCTTTGACCCACGATAGCAACCCTCCGTCCAAGTGTTTGCAAGGTTTGAGACAAGAGACGAAAAATATAAGAAAAAATTTAGAGGTCGAACAGAACTGAATATAACTAACAAATGAATAGGCTTGCAAGCGGCGCGGGATGCGGCGGAAGTTTTGCATTAGCCATGCACTAATTCGGATCAGATTTCATCACTCATTTTGCTGTAATTAACAGTACAAACGAAGGACATGAAAATAGAAAGCCGAAATTTCTGTTCCCACGATACTCTCGCCAGAACTTTATCAAGCTTTTCGTAAGCCAGTGTTTTTAGGCAAGTGCTCCGGTGCTTTCCGTCTCTTTTTTGCACGATTTTTAAAGGAACTTAACGGCTGTGATTAGGGGTATTAATCTCACCAGGTGTGCAGTTTCGTCACTTTCGTACCATGTACGAATCCAACCGTCTCGGAAACCCAGGAGACGCGCGATCCCTCACCTCGCCCGGCCGTTCTCTCGTGTGAGATCCTCATCTAATGAGACCATGCCGCCGCTGACGTCATGGACGGTTGGAGGGAGGTACAGGTGCGGAAAAGACCAAGTTTTTGTGCGTGTGATGACGGGTGCAGCGGCGCGGCGAGCGGCTCCACCTGCAGCTAAAGCAGGACGTGCAGCGGCCACGGGAAGCGTTGTGCGACAGGGGAACGGACGGAGGACGAGCTGAACAAGCCGATGCGTGCAGGAAGAGTCACGGCGAGTCAGCTTTGGACTAGGTAGACCCGGCGGCGGCGGCAGAGGAGCACACGGCGCTACCGCTCCGGCCGCGGCGGGGCTGCAAGAGGACGAATAACTCGTGGTGGCATTGTGAGATAGAACAGGATCGAGGCTGGCCAATCTGAGCCCAGATCGATCCGTGAGGAATGTAAAGTGACGTACGTGTCCTTTCATTAAACATACCAGGTGGATTAACACCTTTAATCACAGACGTTAATGCGCATTGAGGAGTGTGCAAAAAAATACTTTGGGAAAGCACCGGAGCACTCCTCGTGTTTCTATCAGCCAAAGAGAACTAATTCTGAGTGTCGATTCCCTCCTTTGAGGCATTGTCGACAATTTGTGCCTCCATAATGCTCCAGGTGAAAACTGGTCCTGTGGTCGTACACCGTTTTGATGTTACCGAGGACCTCTTCATCCACGGTTGGTAGGCGTCCACGTCTAGGTGCTGCATTCACTTCAACCTTGGCGGGCAAGCGCTTTGGTAGTTAGAGCATCTCCAGCGGTCTCCCCGACGAGGTCTCCAGGACGCCTTTTTGTTATTCGAATGGATGAAAATGGCCCAGCCACGCCCCCCGGTTACTCGTTTTCGTTCGGATTAGGCTTTTCATCCGTCCGGAGAGCCCAGGCCATTCCCGGTGTCCCGAGGCCCGGCCGGGGACTCCGGACGAAACAAAACCGCGGGAAACGTCAAGCGGGCCCGCGTTGTAGGCGACACAGCCGGTAGTTCCCCCCATTAATTTCATTTTCCCTCCAAATTGCGCCGCATAGAAGCATTTTCCCCACCGAAATTCGGAGCTACCGTCATTCTCCCCCCACAGTTGCAGCTCCTCCCTTCCCTTCCACCACCATGCCGCCGAAGAAGCTCGCCGCCGATGGCGCGCCGAAGGCGAGGAAGCCGCGGGTGCCTAAACAGAGGCCGCCGGGCATGTCTAACGCGGAGTGGGCGGCGGATCAGGAACGACGGCAACACGAAACTCGCGCCCGGGCGGAGAGGGAGAAGAAGTGCAACGCGAAGAGGGTGGCGGCGGCAGATGAATAGGCGAGGCTGATCTCCATCAACTTCGGCCGCCCGAACATCGCCCAATTCCCCGGGTCATGGCCAACCCAAGTATGGTCGGATCTCCTTCCTTCTCGCCGGCGTCGCCGGCCACGACCATGTACCATGACACCTACGCCGCCGCCGGCATGGCCGGGTTTATGCCGTCGCCGACGGCATACGACGACGCGATGTACGAGGGCATCTCGCATGCCCTGTGGCGTGGGCCGCTTCCCTTCTCCAACCACGGGATGCCGCCACCAAATGAGCCCGTGATGCACGAGATGATCACGTCGGGCTCCATGGCCGCCGCGGCGAGCCCGAGCTTCACACAAGAGGAGGCACGGGCGGCGGAAGTCGTCGCGTCGCGGGGCGGCTTCAACCCCAACCTCGACCAGGGCGATCACCACGCTGATGAGAACGACGGTACCCAATACATCGACGAAGATGAGGAGGCGCTCGTCGACGAAGAAGATGAGGAAGCGCCCGAAGCCCCGGAGGCGCCGTCCAAGGGGAAGAAGAAGAGAAGGAAGAAGAACTCGCCGCCAGTCGAGCCGCGGATCAAATGGACGGGCAAAGAAGAGGAGTGCCTCGCCGAAGCTTGGATGACGGTGTCTATGAACGGCATCACTGGCGCGAATCAGAGCTACGACACATACTGGCAGCGGGTCAAGATGGCGTTCTACGAGCGCAAAATCGTCGATCCATACTTCAACAAGACGGTGATGGAACACGGCGAGAAGGCAATGGGCACCCATTGGGGGATCGTCCAGGCGGCATGCAGCTAGTGGCACGGCGTACAGGAGGAGCTCGACAAGCGACCTGTGAGCGGCGAGGACTTTGAAGCAAGGGTACACTCACTCGCCGTGACTCTTCCGTCGATTCTGCATCTCCCGAGGTTTAATCTTGAATCGCCGGCATGTTTTTGCAGCTTCGGCGGGCGCTCGACATGTACACAGACGACAACGACGGCCAGATGTTCAAGTACCTCAACGTGTTCGCCCGCATCTCGGAGTGCGACAAGCGGAAGGCGGTGCGCAAGAATCTCGCCAACAACAAGGGCGAGAAGTACAAACCCGACGATCCTGCCCTTGCCGCGGCGGCGGGCCGCCCCGAGCAAGGCCAGAAGAAACTGAAAGAGCTTAAGAAGGCCGGCCATCCAGCTGACAGGTTGCAAGCGTCCTTCGACAAGTGCTGGGTCGACGCGAGGGCGCACGCCGCCGGGAGGGACGACAAGCACGACGTACGGTGGAAGGCAATGCTCGCCAACCAAGGCGTCCGGATTGCCTTGCTCAAGGAAACAGCGGCGGCGAAGAAGAGGAACACCGACCTGGCGTTCTTGATCGGCGGCAACGACGCCAAGATGGACGAGGAGACGAGGGCTTGGTACGATGCCCATCGCCAAGACATCCTCCGGCCACCGTCGGCTTCGTCCTCCGCTTCGACGTCTACTCCCGCCGCTTCGACAACTGCAGACGCCGATGCTTCGCCTAACGATGCCACGCCAGACACCGATGCATCGCCCGATGCCGCGCCAGACGTCGTTGCTCAGGACGGGACCGCTGATGAGCATGTAGTCGTCTAGTTTCGATCGTCGGATTGTGGCTGATCGGATCGCCGGACATTGGCGATTCTTTTATGTAGCGGGAAAACAATATTTTGAATCTACCGCATCTAATGGACGAAAGTCGGGGATGCGGTTGGGGAAATGTTGGCCCCCACGCTCTTTTTACATCAAATTCGGCATTTGTTAAATCCAGATTTCCGCCCGGGATCGAACGGCTGGGATGCTCTTAAAAGCTTCGGCTGCGCGTGGTGGAGAAACAATATACACCCACACACGAGCCTTTTGTGAGAGGAAAAAAAGCAAGCATATACGTCCAAGACAATTTCTAACTAGGGGCATGGGACTCATGGATCTCAAATCTCGTCAAAATATCCACACAAGATCTCCGCGGAAAGATATATATTGTACGTCAGATACAATGGCCTTTTCTAGAGACTCCAGACCAGAAGGGTCCGTCCATGGATCAAACATCAACATCGCCATGAGACACACTTGCACGGACGAGATGGACCACGATGCATCTATATCCTGAAGCGTTGTGTGGCCGCTAGGTTGCCAGTGAAATGTGAATGCATATCCGTGTCTATATGGCTAATCCGTATCTATATGTTGTCTTGTTCTTTCTTGTTCAAATGACTCTCCGGGTTCACATATAGACTGGGAAAGTTCTGGCAGCCACAGCGCTATAGGTAAAATGACGACAAGCTGCGGTTTTTGGAGGAATAACACAGTCTAGTTTTTTTCTTAAACCGAGGCAAAAGATTTGGCTCATTCCATTTAATTAAGGAGGAATAGTTTGACAAAGCAAAGTATAAAAAAGTACTTGAAAAATTGAGGCTTTTTATGGTACATTTTTGTTGGGATTTGTAGCATAGAAAATAAAAAAATTCCTACCGCAAGAACGAATAACAATCCAAGATGCAATCTAGAAGATGGTAGCAACGAGAAGATCATGAGACTAACCCTCGAAGATTTCCAAAGCCTACGAGATTAGATCTCGTTGTGGATGTAGTCGATCACTTGCCGCTTGCAAAAGCGCGTAGAAGATCTTGACGGTGCCACAATCGGGCAGCACCTCCGCACTCGGTCACACGTACGGTGTTGATGACGACGTCCTTCTCCCCGTTCCAGCGGGCAGCGGATTTAGTAGATCCTCATCGGAATCCGGCCAGCACGACGGCGTGGTGATGGTGGTGCTGGAGATCTCCAGCAGGGCTTCGTCGCAAGCGCTGCGGGAGAAGAAGGAGGAGGAGGGAGTAGCTAGGGTTTGGGCGCAGGGTGGTGCTGCGACTTGGGGAGCTAGGGCTGCAACTTGAGGTGCCCTTGGGGTGCCCCTTGGCCCCTTTAAATAGGTGGCCAAGCCCCTTGGGTCGTCCATAAACCTGCCTCCAAGTTTGACTGAGTTCCGATAGGTTTTCGGTTCCGAAAACCTAGTCCTACTCGGACTCTTTTGCCAATTCCGAAATTGCATTAAGGAAAGACTCCTTTTCCCTTAAGGCAACGTGGTTGCACCTATTATGGAACCCTCCGGACTTCCTTAGACATCCCGGGTCGTCCCGGACACACTTCCGGAACCTTCCATAATATTCCGGACTATTCTGGTCCTTCCAAAACCTTCTAGAAGCTCCGGTCAAAACACCGGACTTTTCCGAACCCCGGAAAATGACTTCCAATATATGAATCTTATTCTCCGGACCATTCCGAACCTCCTTGTGATGTCTCGGATCCCATTCGAGACTCCGAACAACATTCGAGCTCCATTTCATATTCCATATCTACTTAAAACGACATCAAACCTTAAGTGTGTCACCCTACGGTTCGAGAACTATGCGGATATGATCGAGACTCCTCTCCGATCAATAACTAATAGCGGGAGTTGGAGATCCATAATAGCTCCCACATATTCAACGATGATTTCGTGATCGAAAGAACCATTTACATACGATACCAATGCCCTTTGCCACGCGATACTTTACTTGTCCGAGGTTCGATCATCGGTATCTCCATACCTTGTTCAACCTTGTTACCGACAAGTACTCTTTACTCGTACCATGGTATATCATCTCTTATGAACCATTCATATGCTTGCAAACTAATCAGACGACATTCCACCGAGAGGGCCCAAAGTATATCTATCCGTCATCGGGATGGACAATATCCCACTCTTGATCCATATGCCTCAACTCATACTTTCCGAATACTTAATCCCACCTTTATAACCACTCATTTACGCAGTGGCGTTTGATGTAATCAAAGTACCCTTCCGGTATAAGTGATTTACATGATCTCATGGTCGAAGGACTAGGTAACTATGTATCGGAAGATAATAGCAAGTTGAACTTAATGACATGATCTTATGCTACGCTTATTTAGGTGTGTGTTCATTATATCATTCATCTAATGACATAACCTTGTTATTAATAACATCCAATGTTCATGATCACAAAACCATGATCATCTGTTAATCAACAAGCTAGTTTACACAAGAGGCTCACTAGGGACTCCTTGTTGTTTACATAACACACATGTATCAATGTTTCGGTTAATACAATTATAGCATGGTATGCAAACATTTATCATAAACACAAAGATATATTATAATAACCACTTTATTATTGCCTCTTGGGCATATCTCCAACAGTCTCCCACTTGCACTAGAGTCAATAATCTAGTTTACATTTGTAAAGATATAACACCTTGGTCTTCTGGTGCTTTATCATGTTTTGCTCACGGGAGATGTTTTAGTCAACGGATCTGACACGCTCAGAAACGTATGTATTTTGCAATTCATTTGCGTCTCAACGCATCACTCATTTTCCAAAGGAGACGGCATTAATCATATATGTACAGTCTTCTGGTGGAACCTTAATTCCGCGGTCTGAAATATTTCACTAATATTGTCATACACAATATAGCTTCAAAGTTCTGACACTATCGGAACTACATCAAGTTCTCAAAGAACTCCTCGACTTAAACATCCTCAGTCATTGTCAAAACAATGACATACTCTGCCTTCGTTTGTAGAATCTTTCATAATATTTAGAACATATCTAAATCTAGCATAGACAACTTCTAGCTCATTGTGCTACCTTTTAAACAACACTTAGCCTAATTTAGATTGAAATTTATTTTTATATGTGACCAAACTAATATCGGTGCAACACCTTACATCGATTTGTTTGTCATTACCTCATACAAAACTATATATCCTTGACTCTTCTAAAGTACTCAAGGATATTCTTACTGTTGTCCAATAATCATCACACGAATTATTCTTGTATATGCTCCTAACTCACAGGACATCTGATTGTGTACATATTATTCGTGATCTAAAATCACTCATGTGGTTTTACTCATTGAGTGTCAAATACACTCAAGTCTTGTTAAACCTTCTCATGGAAAGAACACCTTCTTAATATTTCTATATTGAACTACTTCAATATCCATTCTATGTACTTTGACTTAAACTTATTATGTGTTTCAATCTATCTTCATAGATCTTGACACTAAATATGATTCAGTCCATATCCTTTCATTGAAGTTAATTCTCAATGAAACCTTTTATTCACATCAAGTATATAATTATATTATTTATAATCAACGATATGTCATCTACATAAAGTATTATAAATATGTCTCAGCGCTCCCACTTAATTTCTTGAAAATGCAAGCATCTTCATCGTTTCTGATAAAATCAAAAACTCTTTGACTATTTCATCCGGTGAAGATTCCAACTCCGCGATACTCACTTCATCTAATTGAAGTTCGTATACCTATCTAGTATTCCACGGATTAGCAAAACTCTTGGTTGTATCTTGTATACACCTTTAATACACACTTCTGTTAAGTAATATATTTTGCCATCCTACTAGCATATCTCATAAAAGAAATATGTAGCGATTACTAGAAAAATCCACGTAGACTATAAGCATCGTTTACGGAAGATCTAATCTTATCGTAGTCAACTCTTTGAACTTTGTCGTAAACAACTGTTCGACAAGTCGTGCTTCTTCAAGGATATTCCATCCAAGTCCATCAATTTTATAGATCTATTTACTTTCAAAAAGTATTCATCTATCTTGGATTTCATGGCGCATATCCATTTTAACGGAGTCAGGGCCCATCATAACTTCTTTGTATGTAGTTGATTTAACATTGTTCAAAATCAATCCTTTGTTCACAAATCATTTATTTGATCATAAAGTAAACCATACCTACAAGGTTTAATAGGTACTTTGATTTCCATAACTATAACACTTTGTAGACATGGGAGCTATGATCTTCGTGGCCGCTTCCAGAACCTATTTTTGATGCTGCGCTACTCTGATCATCATGCTCAGGTTCATCAACCTTATCAAATTCTATTGTCCTCCCACTCAAATACTTCGCTAGAAAACAATTTCTTGGAAATAAGCAAGTAACATTAACAAACACTTTTGTCTTTTAGTTCATAGTGGAAAGAATTCCCAATCTCTGGGATAACCAACAAAGACATTCATCCGATTTTGGTTGTAAACTTATTTACAAATGCTATGCATACCAAAATTTAAGAAAGGACTATTAGGGTTTATACCCATGTCATAACTCGTATGGTGTCATTTCAACGGATCATGATGATGCTCTATTCAGTGTAAAAGCGGTAGTCTCTAAAGCATAATCCATAAAAAAAATATAATGGCGTCAATTAATTTAATATCAGCATTAATCCAACAAGATTTGGATACGTCTCTCGGATACTCCATCATCACTATGATACTCCAAGAAACATGAGTTGTAGAACAATTTCATAACTCTCTTAGATGTTCGCTAAAATTCGTAATTCAAATATTTTCACCACGATCAAATCATAGATATTTGACTTTTCTATTACGATGATTTCCACTTCATGCTGAAATTTATTTGAATCCATTCAAATGTTTCAAACTTCTTCCTTATCAAATATATCCACATATATATACTCAAATCATTGTTGGAAGTTTTCATGAAGTAGAAGAATCTCCCGCACACAACTCTGCCCAGTGAACCACATACATCATCATGTATGTTTCCACTAAGTTAGTTGCCCGTTAAACTCTTGGCCTATTAACGGTATTTAGGTCATTCTCTTTAGAAGAGATTTGCAAGCGCCAAATGATTCAAAAATCATATGACTTCAAAAATCCATCTGCATGGAGTTTCTTCATGCGTTCCTTTCTAACATGACCTAAATGGTGGTTCCACAAATAAGTGGAATTCAAATCATTTGCCTTATGTCATTTTAGCTTCAGTGTTATGTATGTGTGTTTCACCATTAATATTTATAATAACTTATCCATCGTATATGGAGTAATGTTATAATTTGAACAACTCATTGTTCTTATTTGACCAGAGCAAAATAACAATTATAAAGTTTTTTTATTATAAATTCTAAGGGCTAGGTAGAATGCCAACGACAAACATAATAACACGTTATTATGTTCTAGACGTGCATTATTACCATATTCCTTATCAGTCACTTAGGCCATCATATTCTTGTATTGCGTTGTATTGTATGACATCTCATACCAAACAATCTGGTACAAATACCAAAGAATTTCATTCTGTGACCAAACGAGGAATACATCCATAACATGTATATCATCTATATACACCTGAGCTAGACTTTCTAGTCTTTTCTTTCTTTCTGCCAAAATATCTTTTGTAGTTTCTCTTTTAGCTTTCCTCATTCTCAGAAAACACTTCACCTGCAATAACTTCTAGGTCCATTGGTCAAATACCAATAACCTTTAGGTTCTTACTTTGAAGTTGATCATCATATGACAAGTTTTATAGATTTCACTATTAGTAACTTTGTAATATGATGAACAATTTCACTCATAATTTTATCCATCATATCATGACGACTTTCCGAGACCATGTCTGTACATGCTAGCCTCGTAAAGTTTAACCTCAGTATTCGCATGTGCAAATCTGGCTTGCACCCGTTGTATGCACACGTAGAATCTATAACACCCGATCATCACGAGATGCTTCGAAACGATGAGTCTTAGCAACGGTGAATACTAAGGACGATCATTTCATGGATATGCGAATATCGTTAGTGCCCCAATAGTTGGAGGATTGGGACGTCTAGCGTCTTCAACCTTCGTACATTCCCATAAAACTTATGAGTTTATGTAGTCTCACTAGATTATATTCTATCATCTTGCAATAAGGTCTTAGATATCACATATATCTCATACCTCGCTTATTTCTGGAAAAAAATATTCCAGCTCCTTACTTTTCAAACGGATTTGAACTTCAAGTTTCATGGAGACAAGTTGATTTTAGGTACTAATTGAAACCATTGTTCTTTGAATCAACAATTTGAGGTTTACTAAAAGTTTGCAATAGGACTTAATCATTTCTTGATTCTTTAACAATACGGTACCAGTCCGTAAAGTTACTTGTCAGACTTAACAGTATTTCTATCTCAATTACAAGACTAGCGCATGGTAGAAAACGGATGCCAATTCTACAAATTTAATTCAAAATACTTTTCAGACTATGTTCATGATAATTAGTTCAAGTTTTAATCTAATTACTAATGAAGTCCCACTTAATACAACATCCCTCATAGTTGTTAAGTGGCACACGATCCACATCCACTACACCAAAACCGATCATCACGTGAGATGATGTAGCTTCAATGCTGAACATCAACATGTTGATCATATCATCCATATGACTCGTGTTCAACCTTTCGATTTCCGTTGTCCCGAGGCCATGTCTGTACATGCTAGGCTCGTCAAGCAAACCCAAGTATTTCCGCGTGTGCAACATGGCTTACACCTGTTGTATGTGAACGTAGAATCTATCACATCCGATCATCACGAGATGCTTCAAAACGGCGAACTATAGCAACGGTGCATACGAGGGGAGAACACTTTATTATCTTGATATTAATGTGAGGGATCATCTTATAATGCTACCGTCGCGATCTAAGCAAAATAAGATGCATAAAGGATTAACATCACATGCAATTCATAATGTGATATGATATGGCCCTTTAGTCTTTGCGCCTTTGATCTTCATATCCAAAGCACGGACATGATCTTCATCATCAACGGGCATGATCTCCATCATCATCGGCGTAGCGTCAAGGTCCATGGTGCCGTCTTCATGGTTGTTCACCGTGTGTAGCAACTATTACAACTACTTTGAAATAATACTACAACATGAAATATAAAGACAACCATAAAGCTCCTGCCGGTTGCCACAATACAATAATGATCATCTCATACATATTCATCATCACATCATGACCATATCACATCACCAAACCCTGCAAAAACAAGTTAGACGCCTCTAATTTGGTTTGCATATTTTACGTGGTTTAGGGCTTTCGAGTAGGATCCAATCTACCTACGAACATGAACCACAACGGTGATACTAGTGTTGTCTATAGAAAGAGTAGTTTGAATCTTCACTATGGTGGGAGAGATAGACACCCGCAAAGCCACTTATGCAATACAAGTTGCATGTTGAGCGTGGAGCAAGTCTCATGAACGCGGTCATGTAAACTTAGCCCGGGCCGCTTCATCCCACCATCCCGCAAGATGCAAAGTACACGAACTAAATACAACAAAAGCATCAACGCCCACAAAACCATTGTGTTCTACTCGTGCAACAAATCTATGCATAAACACGGCTCTGATACCACTGTTGGGATTCGTAGCATAGAAAACAAAAAAATTCCTACCCCAAGAACGAATAACAAGCCAAGATGCAATCTAGAAGATGGTAGCAACGAGAAGATCATGAGACTAACCCTCGAAGATTTCCAAAGCCTACGAGATTAGATCTCGTTGTGGATGTAGTCGATCACTTGCCGCTTGCAAAAGCGCGTAGAAGATCTTGACGGTGCCACAATCGGGCAGCACCTCTGCACTCGGTCAAACGTACGGTGTTGATGACGACGTCCTTCTCCCCGTTCCAGCGGGCAGCGGATGTAGTAGATCCTCCTCGAAATCCCGCCAGCACGACGGCGTGGTGACGGTGGTGGTGGAGATCTCAGGCAGGGCTTCGCCGCAAGCGCTGCGGGAGAAGGAGGAGGAGGGAGTAGCTAGGGTTTGGGCGCAGGGTGGTGCTGCGACTTGGGGAGCTAGGGCTGCCACTTGAGGTGCCCTTGGGGTGCCCCTTTGCCCCTTTAAATAGGTGGCCAAGCCCCTTGGGTCGTCCATAAAGCTGCCCCCAAGTTTGACTGAGTTCCGATAGGTTTCCGGTTCCGAAAACCTAGTCCTACTCGGACTCTTTTGCCAATTCCGAAATTGCATTAAGGAAAGACTCATTTTCCCTTAAGGCAACGTGGTTGCACCTATTATGGAACCCTCCGGACTTCCTTAGACATCCCGGGTCGTCCCGGACACTTCCGGAACCTTCCATAATATTCCGGACTATTCCGGTCCTTCCAAAACCTTCTAGAAGCTCCGGTCAAAACACCGGACTTTTTCCGAACCCAAGAAAATGACTTCCCATATATGAATCTTATTCTCCGGACCATTCTGAACCTCCCCGTGATGTCTCAGATCCCATTCGAGACTCCGAACAACATTCGAGCTCCATTCCATATTCCATATCTACTTAAAACGACATCAAACCTTAAGTGTGTCACCCTACGGTTGGAGAACTATGCGGACATGATCGAGACTCCTCTCCAATCAATAACTAATAGCGGGAGCTGGAGATCCATAATAGCTCCCACATATTCAACGATGACTTCGTGATCGAAAGAACCATTTACATACGATACCGATTCCCTTTGTCACGCAATACTTTACTTGTCCGAGGTTCGATCATCGGTATCACCATACCTTGTTCAACCTCGTTACCGATGATACGTCTCAAACGTATCTATAATTTCTAATGTTCCATGCTTGTTTTATGACAATACTTACATGTTTTGTTCACACTTTATATCGTTTTGATGCATTTTCCAGAACTAACCTATTGGCAAGATGCCGAAGTGCCAGTTCCTGTTTTCTGCTATTTTTGGTTTCAGAAATCCTAGTAAGGAAATATTCTCGGAATTGGACGAAATCAACGCCCAGCATATTATAATTCCACGAAGCTTCCAGAACACCGAAGAGGGACCAGATGGGAGGCCCAGGGGCCCCACACACCATGGCGGCGCGGCCAGAGGGGGGGGCGCCGGCCTACTATGTGGGCCCCCCGTAACCCTTCCGACTCCGCCTCTTCGCCTATTTAAAGCTCCCTGACCTAAAACATCGATACGGAAAAGCCACGGTACGAGAAACCTTCCAGAGCCGCCGCCATCGTGAAGCCAAGATCTGGGGGACAGGAGTCTCTGTTCCGGCACGCCGCCGGGACGGGGAAGTGCCCCCGGAAGGCTTCCCCATCGACACCACCGCCATCTCCATCAACGCTGCTGCTCCTATGATGAGGAGGGAGTAGTTCTCCCCCGAGGCTAAGGGCTGTACCGGTAGCTATGTGGTTAATCTCTCTCTCTGTACTCCAATACAATGATCTCATGAATTGCTTTGCATGATTGAGATCCATATGATGAGCTTTGTATCGCTACTAGTCTATGTGCTACTCATGTGATGTTATTAAAGTAGTTTATTCCTCCTGCATGGTGTAATGGTGACAGTGTGTGCATCGTGTGGTTCTTGTCGTAGGTTATGATCATAATCTCTTGTAGGTTATGGAGTTAATTATCACTATGATAGTATTGATGTGATCTATTCCCCCTTTCATAGTGTAATGGTGACAGTGTGTATGCTATGTTAGTACTCGGTTTATTTTGCAAAGATCTATTATGCTCTAAGGTTACTTAAATATGAATGCTGAATGTTGTGGCGCTTGTTAACTCCGGCTTGAGGGAGCTCTTGTAGCCCTACACAATGAATGGTGTTTGTCATCCAACAAGAGTGTATGTAGCACAAATGAGAGAAGTTATTTATTTATTATGCGATCAATGTTGAGAGTGTCCACTAGTGAAAGTATGATCCCTAGGCCTTGTTTCCAATACTGCAAACACCGCTTACTTACTGTTCTACTGCATGTTTACTCGCTGCCATATTTATTTCAGATTGTTATTACCACTCACATTCATCTATACCACATGTGTTTTACTATCTCTTCGCCGAACTAGTGCGCCTATACATCTGACAAGTGTATTAGGTGTGTTGGGGACACAAGAGACTTCTTGTATCTTAATTGCAGGGTTTTTTGAGAGGACTATCTTTGACCTCTACCTCCCTGAGTTTGATAAACCTTGGGTGATTCACTTAAGGGAAACTTGCTGCTGTTCTACAAACCTCTGCTCTTGGAGGCCCAACACTGTCTACAGGAATAGAAGCACACGTAGACATCAAGCTATTTTCTGGCGCCGTTGCCGGGGAGGTAAGGTAAAAGGCACTCATACTCCGGTCCCAGGTAACTAAGTTATTTTCTGGTGCCGTTGTAAGTGCTCGAAGGTATCTCCTTTAGACTCTCCAATTGTGACTTTTTGTTTCTTGTTCACTAGTTAGGCATAATGGAAAATAACAGTGAGCTTCTTAATCTATTTCCTGAGTTAAGACATGGATTGTTTGCTACGAAAATTAAAAAACCTATGGAATCTTATTTGCATGCTAGGAGCAATGATATTAGTATGAACGCTTTGAACACCATTGTTGCTAATGATATGGAAAATTCTAAGCTTGGGGAAGCTGGTTTTGATGAGCATGACATTTTTAGTCCCCCAAGCATTGAGGAGAAAATTTTCTTTGATGATACTTTGCCTCCTATTTATGATGATTATAATGATAGTGGTCTTTTGGTGCCGCGTACTATGGAGAGTGAATTTTATTATGATTATACTATGCCTCCTACACTTGATGAGAATAATAATGATAGCTACTTTGTTGAATTTGCTCCCACTACAACTAATAAAATTGATTATGCTTATGTGGAGAGTAATAATTTTATGCATGTGGCTCATGACAAGAATGTTGTATGTGATAGTTATATTGTTGAGTTTGTTCATGATACTACTGAAAGTTATTATGAGAGAGGGAAACATGGTTATATGCATCTTAATAATATTAAGTTTCCCCTCTTTATGTTGAGAATCTTGAAATTGCACTTGTGTTGCTTTTCTATGCTTGCCACTTTGTTCTTCATGAATTTATTTGTGTACAAGATTCCTTTTCATAGGAAGTGGGTTAGGCTTAAATGTGTTTTTAATTTGCTTCTTGATGCTCTCTTTTGCTTCAACTCTTATTTCTTGCGCGAGCATCATTAAAATTACTGAGCCCATCTTAATGGCTATAAAGAAAGAAATTCTTGGGAGATAACCCATGTGTTTATTTTGCTACTGTTTTGTTGAGTCTTGGAAGTTGTTTACTACTGTAGCAACCTCTCCTTATCATGTTTTTGTGCCAAGTAAAGTCTCTATAGTAAGGTTGATACTAGATTTGGATTGCTGCGCAGAAACAGAATTGCTGTCTGTCACAAATTAGCGCAGAACTCTCTGTAGAAGAGTCAAACAAATCTGCAAATTTACGTGCGTGATCCTCAGATACCTTTCGGAATGAAACTCTATTTTTTAATTGGAAAGCTATATATTCTGCAAGAATGTTAGGCTCTCTATAAGGCTCTTTAACTTTTTCGATAGAAATATTAAGTCTCTGGTTTACGGAGTGAATTTTCTTTTGTAGATCTTTCTCTAATTCTTCAATTGCTCCTTTTTTCTTTAATAAATTGGGGAATCCAATATGGATTATGACGTGGATCGTATCGATTTCTTTTTGAATTTCTATACGTGTAATTACTTCAGAACTTGAACCTGAGTCATTTTTTCTATTATGTGTAATTACTTCGGAACTTGAGTCTGATCCTCAGATATGTACGCAACTTTCATTAGTTTTGAGTTTTTCCGTTTGAGCAAGTTAAGTGCCCCTGCAAAATTCGTCTTTACGAACTGTTCTGTTTTGACAGATTCTGCCTTTTATTTCGCATTGCCGCTTTTGTTATGTTGAATGAGTTTCTTTGTTCCATTAACTTTCAGAAGCTTTGTGCAATGTCCAGAAGTGTTAAGAATGATTGTGTCACCTCTGAACATGTGAATTTTTATTATGCACTAACCCTCTAATGAGTTTGCTTGAAGTTTGGTGTGGAGGAAGTTTTCAAGGGTCAAGAGAAGAGGATGATATACTATGATCAAGAAGAGTGAAAGGTCTAAGCTTGGGGATGCCCCGGTGGTTCATCCCTGCATATTTCAAGAAGACTCAAGCATCTAAGCTTGGGGATGCCCAAGGCATCCCCTTCTTCATCGACAACTTATCAGGTCACTTCTAGTGAAACTATATTTTTATTCCATCACATCTTATGTACTTTACTTGGAGCGTCTGTGTGCTTTTATTTTTGTTTTTTTATTTTCATTCTCTGAATAAATTCATGCTCATGTGGGAGAGAGACACGCTCCGCTTTTTCATATGAACACTAGTGTTCTTCATTCTTACTTTTAATATTCAAGGGCGGAAGTTGATCGCTTCACTTGTTGCTATTTGGTTGGAATCAGAAAATGCTTCATATGGTTTGGAATAACTTGATACTTGGTAATTGTTTTGAGCTCTCATAGATCATGTTTAAGCTCTTGCATTATGTAGTTTAATCTATTAGTGAAGAACTACCGTAGAGCTTGTTAAAATTTGGTTTGCATGATTGGTCTCTCTAAGTCTAGATATTTTCTGGTAAAGTGTTTGAACAACAAGGAAGACAGTGTAGAGTCTTATAATGCTTGCAATATGTTCTTGTGTAAGTTTTGCTGTACCTGTTCATACTTGTGTTTGCTTCAAACAACCTTGCTAGCCCAAACCTTGTACTGAGAGGAAATGCTTCTCGTGCATCCAAACACCTTGAGCCAAAACCCATGCCATTTGTGTCCACCATATCTACCTACTATGTGGTATTTTTCTGCCATTCCAAAGTAAATTACTTGAGTGCTACCTTTAAAATTTCATTCCTTTATCTTTGCAATATATAGCTCATGGGACAAATAGCTTAAAAACTATTGTGGTGATGAATATGTAGTTATGTGTCTTAGTTCTTATAAGTTGCTTGTTGAGCGGTAACCATGTTTCTGGGGACGCCATCAACTTTTTACCTTTGTTGGATATCATGTGAGATGCTATGCATGTTCGTCTTGTCTGAAGTAAGTGCGATTTCATGATCAAATGGTTTGAGTATGCATGTGTTAGAGAAGAACATTGGGCCGCTAACCAAAGCCATGTATCATGGTGGAAGTTTTCAGTTTGGACATACAACCTCAATCTCTTATGAGAATATTATCTGTTGTTGAATGCTTAAGCATTAAAAGAGGAGTCCATTATCTGTTGTCTATGTTGTCCCGGTATGGATGTCTAAGTTGAGAATAATCAAAAGCGAGAAATCCAATGCGTGCTTTCTCCTTAGACCTTTGTACAGGCGGCATAGAGGTACCCCTTTGTGACACTTGGTTGAAACATATGTCATGCAATGATAATCCGTGTTATCCGAGCTGATTAGGACAAGGTGCGAGCACTATTAGTACTCTATGCATGAGACTTGCAACTTGTAGGAAGTATTATGCATAGCACATATGAATTATTACTACCGTTGACAAAATTGTTTCTATGTTTTCAAAATAAAAGCTCTAGCACAAAAATAGTAATCCATGCTTCCCTCTGCGAAGGGCCAATATTTTACTTTATGTTGAGTCAGTTTACCTACTTCTTTTTGTCTTAGAAGCAAACACTTGTGTTAACTGTGTGCATTGATTCTTACATGTTTACTTATTGCACTTGTTATATTGCTCTATGTTGACAAATATCCATGAGATATACATGTTACAAGTTGAAAGCAATTGCTGAAACTTAATCATCCTTTGTGTTGCTTCAATGCATTCTACTTTGAATTTATTGCTTATGAGTTAGCTTTTATGCAAGTCTTGTTGATGATGCTTGTCTTGAAAGTACTATTCATGAAAATTTTTGCTATATGATTCATTTGTTTAGTCATCATCTTTTGTTTGCAATCTTTTGCTTCAGATCACTCCATTCATCTCATATGCTTTACAATAATGTTGATCAAGGTTATGTTGGTAGCATGTCACTTCAGAAATTATTTGTTGTTATCGTTTACCTAGTCGAGGGCGAGTAGGAACTAAGCTTGGGGATGCTTGATACGTCTCAAACGTATCTATAATTTCTGATGTTCCATGCTTGTTTTATGACAATACTTACATGTTTTGTTCACACTTTATATCGTTTTGATGCATTTTCCGGAACTAACCTATTGACGAGATGCCGAAGTGCCAGTTCCTGTTTTCTGCTGTTTTTGGTTTCAGAAATCCTAGTAAGGAAATATTCTCAGAATTGGACGAAATCAACGCCCAGCATCTTATAATTCCACGAAGCTTCCAGAACACCGAAGAGGGACCAGAGGGGAGGCCTAGGGATCCCACACACCATGGCGGCGCGGCCAGAGGGGGGGCGCCGGCCTACTGTGTGGGCCCCCCGTAACCCTTCCGACTCCGCCTCTTCGCCTATTTAAAGCTCCCTGACCTAAAACATCGATACGGAAAAGCCACGGTACGAGAAACCTTCCAGAGCCGCCGCCATCGCGAAGCCAAGATCTGGGGGACAGGAGTCTCTGTTCCGGCACGCCGCCGGGATGGGGAAGTGCCCCCGGAAGGCTTCTCCATCGACACCACCGCCATCTCCATCAACGCTGCTGCTCCTATGATGAGGAGGGAGTAGTTCTCCCCCGAGTCTAAGGGTTGTACCGGTAGCTATGTGGTTAATCTCTCTCTCTGTACTCCAATACAATGATCTCATGAATTGCTTTGCATGATTGAGATCCATATGATGAGCTTTGTATCGCTACTAGTCTATGTGCTACTCATGTGATGTTATTAAAGTAGTCTATTCCTCCTGCATGGTGTAATGGTGACAGTGTGTGCATCGTGTGGTTCTTGTCATAGGTTATGATCATAATCTCTTGTAGGTTATGGAGTTAATTATCACTATGATAGTATTGATGTGATCTATTTCCCCTTTCATAGTGTAATGGTGACAGTGTGTATGCTATGTTAGTACTCGGTTTATTTTGCAAAGATCTATTATGCTCTAAGGTTACTTAAATATGAATGCTGAATGTTGTGGCGCTTGTTAACTCCGGCTTGAGGGAGCTCTTGTAGCCCTACACAATGAATGGTGTTTGTCATCCAACAAGAGTGTATGTAGCACAAATGAGAGAAGTTATTTATTTATTATGCGATCAATGTTGAGAGTGTCCACTAGTGAAAGTATGATCCCTAGGCCTTGTTTCCAATACTGCAAACACCGCTTACTTACTGTTCTACTGCATGTTTACTCGCTGCCATATTTATTTCAGATTGTTATTACCACTCACATTCATCTATACCACCTGTGTTTTACTATCTCTTCGCCGAACTAGTGCGCCTATACATCTGACAAGTGTATTAGGTGTGTTGGGGACACAAGAGACTTCTTGTATCTTAATTGCAGGGTTGTTTGAGAGGACTATCTTTGACCTCTACCTCCCTGAGTTCAATAAACCTTGGGTGATTCACTTAAGGGAAACTTGCTGCTTTTCTTCAAACCTCTGCTATTGGAGGCCCAACACTATCTACAAGAATAGAAGCACACGTAGACATCAACCGACAAGTACTCTTTACTCGTACCGTGGTATATCATCTCTTATGAACCATTCATATGCTTGCAAGCTAATCAGACGACATTCCACCGAGAGGGCCCAGAGTATATCTATCCGTCATCGGGATGGACAATATCCCACTCTTGATCCATATGCCTCAACTCATCTTTCCGAATACTTAATCCCACCTTTATAACCACTCATTTACGCAGTGGCGTTTGATGTAATCAAAGTACCCTTCCGGTATAAGTGATTTACATGATCTCATGGTCGAAGGACTAGGTAACTATGTATCGGAAGCTAATAGCAAGTTAAACTTAATGACATGATCTTATGCTACGCTTATTTGGGTGTGTGTCCAGTATATCATTCATCTAATGACATAACCTTGTTATTAATAAAATCTAATGTTCATGATCACGAAACCATGATCATCTATTAATCAACAAGATAGTTTATACAAGAGGCTCACTAGGGACTCCTTGTTGTTTACATAACACACATGTATCAATGTTTCGGTTAATACAATTATAGCATGGTATGCAAACATTTATCATAAATACAAAGATATATTATAATAACCACTTTATTATTGCCTCTTGGGCATATCTCCAACAATTTTACTAGTGTTAGGAGAGAGTAGTATTGACTTAACTCTCCGCAAGCTTATTTGGTGCAGGGTACCATCGCTTTATGGAAACAAATCGCCTGCTTCGGTTGTGCTTTTGCCAGCCCGTTTGGTTGGAGCTATTTAGCAGCAGGGAATGGGGTTAATTAGATAGGGGACTTAAATTCCGTTGTATCGTAGGGCAAGAAACCGTTTTTCCCCTGCTCCTCTCTCCCAGGCGGCGGGCGGCCAGATCCCATCTCCACCGGCGTGAGCTCTGGGCCCCTCTCCCTCCGCTTGCCGCTCCGGCGGCAGGAGGGGATGGGACCTCGTTCCTCCTCCATTTTGTAGTTAGGGCTTGTCTGTTGTGGTGCATCATTGGGGTGGTGGGCGCGGCGACCGGGCAAATAAATCTGTCTCAACTCCACTCCCACACCGGCGGCGATCTTCACGGCGGCGTCTCGGAGTTGTTGGCAACGTGTGCTTGTCGATCTTTCAGGTCGGCAGCTTTGTCTTCTCGCCGTTCTTCAGATCTAGCGAGATCTGTTTCTCGACGTGTCACTGACGTTTGTCGTTTTCCACGACGGCGCTGGGAGCCGGGGCGAGGTGGTTCTTCTGGAGCGAAGATGTTGGTCCGGAGGTGGTGGATATGCCGTTCTTCTATGACTTCGTCGATGGGAGGCGGCGTATCTTGGTCCAAGACAGCACGGGGACGTCCCCCGGTCGATGTGCCATAGCGACATGTGCTTCGCTGCTTGCAGCAAGCCTGTTCATCGACTCACAAAGCCTCTTTGGCGATGGTGCTTTTTTGGATCTTGCAACGGTGGAGGCTCGGCGTCTCTTCTTGCGTTCGTCTCGGCGGCCGCTGACTACGGTGGTTGCAGAAAACCCTAGGGACCGTTTTGTATTTCTCGATCTTTTAGAATTTTATCTGCAAATTCAGGATAATCATTTTATCCCGGTTTTTCATTTAGTTTCCACATGTGTTGCTTCATGTAACTTGGTTTCGATTAATGAAATATGTGGTTGCTCTCAAAAAAAATCTGTTGTATCGTTGGTGCGAATGGGAAATGATTTGGCAAGAGTGTCCCTTTTTATCCGTAGAGAACATGATTTGGAGGTTGATTTGTTCTATGTCCACCCGGTGTCTCAGCCCCTACTCCCGACGGTGCACCCTAAATATTTTTCATGGTACAATTTATTTAAAGAAAAACCAGAGTTCATACTTCATACTTGAAACTTTGATTAAACAAAATTAAATATGGTCCAAAATACAACTAAAAGCATTTTTCGAACGTATAATCGTTGGCTTGGGCGCCGACAATGACCGTGGACGCGTTGATACGTCCACCCGTGGCGCGCTCATTCGGAAGACGCTCATACATCTTGGAGCCCCAGCGCGGTCCAGCGACTAGTAGGAAAAAAACTACATGGGCAGTGAGCCAAAAAAGAGCACGCGGCTAGTAAGGTCGTAGTGGTAGCGCACCACCTGGTAAGGCATGTGGCTAGTAAGTGGGGATCACTTGTGCAGATGACAAGAAATTTTCTACAGCGGGCGCTGACAGCTGGGCAGCGACAGGTAAGAAGATAGTGGTATCGCGCTCTTGTTTGGCATACGACTGGTATAAGCTGCCCGTACCTAACAAACACATTATCGTCTCCTTTTCCTCCGGGACGAGCATTGTGAGTGCGCATGATGCGTCAATGACTGCAATGTATGAGACGATAAGCATAGTGCATGTGCACCAGTTTAGATGTGATATATATGCCTGCCCTATAGCAGAGCTCAGCAAAGATTGTCGTCGATCGATCGTGGGAAGCTCCTATGGCAGAGCTTCTCGAAGATGTCGTATGCTTATAGCTATATAGCTACCACTTATAAGACATCTTTGAGGAGCTCGTCTTAGAGTCAGATCCACAAAGCAGACTATAGGGGCAATCTTATTGGTAGCGTGTCTTCTAGGCTGCACGCGACAACTAAGTTATCGGCAGCGCACGGCCGACCAGCACGCGGCTACTAAGTTAGCATCCACCCTCGACCACACGCGACTAAAAAGTTAGCCGCAGCGTGCACCCGTCCGCAGCATGCTTCTATTATGTCCCATAAAGTGGTATACAAGTAACCTCTCTCCCACTCTTTACTCATTCTAGATTCTCAAATCCGCCCGAGCGAACCCTAGCTAGCACCGCTGGAGCTTCCGCCACCTTCCCTGAGACGTGCGCGTCGCCGCCACCTTCCCCGATGTGCCGCCACCACCTTCGAAGATGCGCGCGTCGCCGCCACCTTACCGCTTGCGCCGCCGCCTTCCTCAACCCGTCGTCGTCGCCGCCGCCACCGCCACCGGCACCTTCCCCCACCGTGTGTATGCTATATATTTGTATTCTATATAGATTTGCATGCTATAGTATGTTTTATATATATTTGTATGCTATAGATTTGTATGTTATAGATTTTTTGTTAATAATCCTATAGATAATTCATATTTATTGTCATATGGCCGATGATTTGATGCTAATAATGCTATATATCTGTATGCTATATGTGTAATGGTTGATGATTAGAATTTTTTGGCAGTGGTGTGAGCGAGCCTTGTCATATACACAAATGTATCTTGTGCATCGTACTTGGCTCGCTCACCCCCTCCCTGTGATTTTTTGGTCCAATATAAATATGAGGTGTTATTTGAAGTTCATTTTAAATCCTAATATTTGTATGCTATAGATTTGTATTTTATAGATTTGCTGCTAATAATGCTATAGATAATTCATAGTCATTGTCATATGGCCGATGATTTACTGCTAATAATGCTATATATTTGTATGCTATATTTGTAATGGCTGATGATTAGATTTTTTGGCAGTGATCCTGGGGTAGTGTCAATGAGCCTTGTCATATGCAAAAATACAAATCTTGTGCATCGTACTTGGCTCGTTAACCTCATCTCTGTGATTTCTTGGTCTAATATAAATATGAGTCCTTATTTGAATTTTATTTTTTGGTCTAATAGATTTGTATGCTATAGTATGCTATAATTGTTCGCATAACCCAACCGTTATGCAGCAAATAGATTTTATGAATCCATGCGCAAACTGTAGACAATATAGGTGAGGGGACAAAAAGTTTGTCATACTGTTCAAAGAGAACAATAAAATCATGCTTGTCGTTATGTTTTAGTCCAATTAGTTAGTTGTTCATATATATAGTTGTATTCACTTGTATCTTTGATCTAATTTTTGTTTCTTCCATAACTGTGTTTAGGCTATTCCATGTAGCGCAAGACGGGACTTCATAAGTTCATAGAGCATGTACATAAAAACATTAACATACTTGGAATGTTTGAAGTCGTCATCTAGCAGAACACACTGCCCATAGCGGAGAGGACCTTCATTGTTAAAATCGCCAATGAGGCGAACCAAACATATTTTCACAAGCGTAGTTGGATAAAGATGATAGAGAGCTATGGGATGGAGCCAGGAACTAAGTGTTATTTCTACTTGGATAATTTATACGGGAAGACTTTCTTCTACTAAAAACAGCGGGCCGCCTTCTCCTTGTCTATGGTGAGTTCCACAACCCAAAAGATTATGACGGGGTCATTGTTCATTACCCACCTGTGGAGCCGGAACCGGAGGAGTGATTAAGTCACTTGGCTATTGTGCTCAATGTATATAATGACTTGGTCACTTGCTTGGCTTGTAGTGTAATGATCTGTTCACTTGGCTATTGTGCTTAATGTAATGACTTGGTCAATTGCTTGGCTTTGTACTGTAATGATTTGGTCATTTGGCTAATTATGTGTGTATGCTGCTGTCTGGTAATTCATGTTATATATGTTTGTGTAAATAAGGGGGAAAGGCATGAAGAAATAGGTACTGGCAGCTGGCGGGGTACTAGTCGTGTGTCGCTGGGTACGCTACCAGTAACCATAGTGGCAGTGTGCTCTGGCCGGGCACAACCGGTACAAGAATTACTAGTCCGGTGTTGGGCGGGCACGCGACTAGTAAGTAATACCATTGGCGAGGTACCAGTCGCGGGCCACCACCCGCGACTGGTAGCCGAATTTGACACGCAAGCAGTAGGCTTTTTCCTACTAGTGGTGGGTTGATGCTCTGGCGTGTGTACCACCTCGGCGACTACACCGTGAAGAAACTGCGACGGCGGATCTCGTGCTTGAAAAGCCGACCCCATTTGTCCGAGTTGGGCTGGTATTGCACCCACAACTTCGGCGTCATGCCGGTGCGGTGCCCGCTTGACCTCTCGGTGGTAGTTGCACTACAACCCTATTAGGGTTAAGGTGCTACCCCTCTGACATCTTGATGTCGGGTGACACCTCTTTGTACGTGCGCCAGACCCACCCGCATGTACGCACAGAGATGGGCAAGCGGTGCCGCTTGCGCTCCTTCGCGGCCACCGAAGGCTCGGCGAGGTGGAAGCCCGCGTGGTGCAATGGCTCAACGCTGTTGACATACCATCTTCGCGATGATGAGGCCCACTCCGGAGCCGCATCGGTGCAATTTAAGCATCGGGAGCCAGTGTGACGCCTCCCACCTTCGCGGCACGTGCCATCATGGGAACTCCCTTCGCAGTTGTACCTTCCAACGGCGCCGCCCCATCTACGACGCAACCAATTTGGCATGGCGCGTTACCGGCGGCGGTCGCGGCGGTCTACGATTGGAGGCGAGAGGGTGGTGGGCATGGTGGGAAGGTGGCTAGGGCTTGCGAGAGGGCAAGCGGATCGAATGAGGATGGCGACATGAAGATAGTATTTTTTATTTAGGGTTGGTAGGAGGTGGACGGACAGACATGTGGGCTAAGGAGGGCACGACCGCTGACTCCGTCTGTCAACCCCCATCTAGATCCCAACTTTAGGGATGGAATGGGGTCCGTTGGCCTATCCTCCCCGTGGACATCATATGGGGGACGCCGATGGGAGCACTTTTGTCCCATGCAAACGTCGCACAGACCATTTCGGACAGCTTGCCTATGCAGGAGTGTCGCTCGAGGTTAACGTTGCCTGTGGAGGATCGCTTGACATTTTATTTCTTCCGTGGTCTTCGCGTCATACTTGCCATTCGTCGCTCGCCGCAAGTACTCAGCCTATCACTCACTTCACTCGTACGTTTAATCGACGGTAGAAGACATACAATGTGCAGTCAATTAAGCAGTTAACCAGACCAAATGAACTATATAAGAGAAAAGGAACTAAATAGAAACAACGATTCCAAATCAAACTCTTCCACTAATTCCCACAACTAACAAAATGTGGGATTTGGACTTCCCAAAGGTATGCCCCTAACATGCGGGACGAGCCCCACACAAAAAGGGAAAGAAAAAAAACATGCAGGACGAGCATCTGTTTCTGAAAAATACTACTCACCTCATCCACTAGTATTTGGAAATCTGAAGCCTTGGATCTTATAGATGGATGGTTATCTATCGGTCCCTACCGTAAAAGGCCTCAAAAAATTACTTTCCTGGCATTACAAAACTCAATTGCTTAGCATCCACCCGGAACCGCAAGTACCCATGCACGACTCCGAGGTGATCCTAAGAAGTACGAAGATTTACTGGTCACACCAATCACGTTAGACCATGTAAAGGAGGTAACCAGGCTCGATGGAATGCGTGAGGAACTTCTCATGGAAGCCAAGAAATTGAGCGAGCATCAAAGAAAACCGTAGAGCTACAACAAAAAGCCCTGCAAGCCTACAAATCAGCCAGAGAGCTCCAGAGGAAACTCATGGCGGAATACAAGGAAGTGCATAGCAGAAAAAGAAGAGGCGTAGTGATAATATCACCCCTCGTGACCTCGACTTTGACACCACCCATCCCAAACCCAAAAATAACCACGACTGGTATGTCGACAAAAATGGGCACGAAATGATGGCAACGCTGAAAGACAATCTAGTGCTGGCAAAACATCTTTTGGATGAATATGACGATCCGGAAGCAGTGGACAAGACTAGGTACATCTTAGCCAAAGCACTAGACCAATAGCAAAAGGTGGATACCTCCCGGGAGCTTGCTTCCGACCCCTTTGCTTGCATATCCAGCGCAAAAAGCAGGATCCAAGGGATAATCAGTCACGGACCGGATCCACGGAGCGCCAAAGGAGAGAAGCCGGAAACTACAAGTATCCTATTTCGGCATCCTCCACCTCGAGGGACAAAGTAAAGGGCTCCATGTAGGAAGGTGCCGACAAACATCTAGATCCGGAGACTTTATAAGCCGGATTCTGGGAGCCCTTGGGGCAGAACAACACAACTCATTGTAATCGCACACTTGTTGCATTATAGTGAATTATATCAGCACGTAGGATTTTGCCACCGTTGCAAGATCTGAAGCTGGGTAACTCGTATGATCCCGTCTTGGTGAGTCCTCGCCCTATGGATCCCTCTCTCTCCCCTCCGTGAGGGTCCCCTCGCCGGAGTACCGATGAATACACAATGACACTCACCTGCAACTTCTCCCACTTCACGAACAACTAGGCGGGCTACTAGCCACTGCCACGGCCACAAGATGACAAGTGGGCCAAGTTAGGTCAAATGCCTAAGCTTGGGGGAAATTAAAGTCACAATAAATTTGTATTCATATTCCAATTCCTTCTTTTGATTTATTTTCATTTGTGCTATTTGCATGTTTACTGTTAGCTTTGCATCATAAATGAGAATTCAAAAAAAAACTACAGATAGCCTTTTGCTTTATTTCTTTTGTGAATTTATCTCTTGTTCTTCTTTAGATTTTTTGAAGGTGTCCATTCCTAGTGATCTAGCAATGGAGAGTGTAGCGTGGGAGACAACTCGAGTACAGGACCAAACTAAAGCGAGAAGGTATATCACTTTTATCTTCACTACTCTCGCAAGTTTAAATGATATCATCTGATTACTTTTTTGGTTGCACTCAGGCTTTCTCGCCACGCTTAGTTTGTCACTTCTAAATTTTATTCCCATGCTAGTCTCACTAGTTTAGCTAAGCCCATCGATCTCGATTTTCAGTTTGAAAAATCTAGTAAAGTCTTTTGAACCATAAAGTGAACTTGCAAATGTTTTGGCTGTTGAGTAAGTGTTCTTAATAGATTAATCTTCGGAGAGACTCAACCCTATAGAACTTAATGATAAAGACTTGATGCCACAATTAAAAGCATTTGTTTGAAAGACATGAAACTTTGCGGTAATGAGATTTATGCCAAGGATATGCTAAATTTGATATCTATTTAAGAATGTCTTGCACAGATTTTGGCTATGAGTTATTTTAAAATCTGTAACACGAAATTTTTTATGACGAAAAGTGTTTTAAGTTTTCTCACATGGTTGTATACTAAGTTTTGGAAAGCCTCTCTATGTTCATTCAGTGTCTTGCACAGATTTTGGCTATGAGTTATTTTAAAATCTGTAACACGAAATTTTTTATGACGAAAAGTGTTTTAAGTTTTCTCACATGGTTGTATACTAAGTTTTGGAAAGCCTCTCTATGTTCATTCAGTTCACAACAGAAAAAAAATTGTTACTTGGCATATCTTCTTTACCAAAGAATGGACTGTCTGGAAAGGCAATGAAAATAAAGTTGTGGTTGAAAGGTCTAGATTTAATTATGTGGGAGTTTAATGAGTTGAGTTGACACTTCATTTATTAGGATGTACTCCTTGTTACAACAAAACCTTTGAGATAAAATTGTTTTAACTCCCTTTAAAGGAGAGACCCTAAAGAATTGATTTGCTTAGCTAGCTAAAGTTTTGAAACTTGCTCTCGGGATAAGATTTAGCTGATGACACATTATATGTGGCTATAGGAAAGCGAAGTTAGGTGCAACCTTGAAATATTCCTATCATCTAGTTTAAGGTTGTATGGTTCATGAAGGCGAAAATGAAAATTCATCTCGACTTGGTATGATCTTGTAAGCATGAGTGACATCCCACTATCTTTAGATGTTAATTTGTCACTTGAGGACCAGCAACATTCAATCTTAGGGGAAGTGATAGCTCCATTTTATATAGTGTTTCTTAAGGTGTTTTCATTGAGTTTTAATTCGGTTTCAATGGTTTTCGCTTTTCAACTAACACGATTTTATCGAAAACAAAGAAACCTAGTATCTTCATGTGGACTTCAGGAATTGAGCACCTTAGGAAGGAAATAAAGGCATTAAGTGAAATTTGGAGGAAATCAAGCAACTTCCTATTTGGAAGAACCATCATAGGAGTTTCAGAAAAACTTAACGGCCAATGGTACGGTGGTGGCCGTACACCCCGCCTCCGTCTCGTCAAAAGTAAAAACTTTTGTGAGGGATATACACAGATCAAAGATACACAGTAGCCGCAATCAACCTCACGAATAGAACAAAAGGGATCCGGAGAAGAAGAACTCATCCTTCGATCTTCGCTGCAATTCTCCTCTTCAACCTCCATCATTTCCCCATAATGCTACAAAAATATTCTCCTTGCATAGAGAGAGATGCATCTTTGTAAACCATATTTGCATCAAGTCTTTTGCAGAGACGAAGACCTACATAAAGGGTGTCCAAATGAGCTTTGGGGCGACAATGGGCCTTGCTGGTGTACACTGCAATGGAACCCTAAATGAGAACAACTCTACAGAAGGCATGATTCTACCAATATTTTACCTCTAAGAGCATCTCCGACGGGTGATGTACTCTACATCACCAAAAGCAATTATATAGCACGTGTTTTTAGGTTTTTTCAGTTTTTACATCGCCTGAAAAATTTCTGCTATTCCAGATGATGTAAAATAGGCCCTTAGTGTTCTATATTTCACAATTGCAAACATATATGATGAATATGATGAAACAAATGTCACACATATGATAAATAACATATGGATATAGATCTTAGTTTGTTCATCACACGCATATCATCAAATTCAAGCATAGCATAGTTCGACAAGCATAGCATAGTTCAACATAGACACAAATATACGCGAAGTTCGACAAGCACATAGACAAACACCATAGTTCGACAAACACACATAGAAAATAGAAAAGCCACTCATGGCTCAATGAGGACTGTGCCTTCATTGCCTCCATTGCTACCATCTTCTGTTGGTGTCTCTCCTCCATTTTCATCATCCTCGACATGGGTGTTGTTGGAAGGAATGCCACCACCCATGGAAGCACCCATGTCTTCACTCATGAAAGCTCCCATCCCACTACTAGCATGGAAGGCGTCAAATGCTTTCCACGGCCACCTGCGGCCTTCTTCTTGATCTTGCAGGGGCAGGCGCGGATGCCGCTGACGCTGGCCTCTTCGAACCGGCCGCCTTGGGCTTCGCTATGGGTTGTTTGGTCCTTCATGTCAGCTGCGCCACAGCGACGAAGTTCGGCACATTGCTGGTGTGTAGCGCCGAAAAAACCTGCCGGCAGAAGGGGAGCGCTATGGTTTGCAGTTGCGGCTGCACTTGATTTCGACGGGAACTAGGCAGCGGTAGCGGACGACTGGGACAGATGGGTCTTGGGAGTGGTTGAAGGCGCCATCCATGGCCAAGATTCAGCCAGGGACGAAGGGGTCGAGCATGGGTGGGGGCTGAAATACGACATGCGATTGGAACTCGCGCGACCATCGATTTGCAACACGGCACCCCCAGGTGATGCAATTTGCATCACCTGTTGCAAATTATACACCATGTTGTAAAAAAAAACTTTTGGTTCTTTTTGCATATACATCACCTGTTGGAGCCCCTTTTTATTTCTTTTTTGCTCAATTTGATGTATATGACAGTTTTTTCTACATGATGCTCTAGTTTTGTTTTTCCTCCGAACAGGAAAAACAGTTGCTGTATTTTTTGCGACCCCAACTGAGACGCGGATCCAGATATTATTGCTTTATTAGTGATGCATTTAAGACGCCATTGGTCTGCTAATCTTAACGCAGGCCTAGCGACAGCTGTACAGTATTGATGACACGATTTAGAAAAGAACGATGACAAGTTTAGTGGTTTCACTGTAATAACCTGATTAACACAAATGCAGCCTATAAATACATCCTATATTTCATGTTTCGATGATTTTTTAACCATTCTATATTCATCAAAGGTAACCGTAGAGAGACAAAACTGCGCAACTCCAGAAAGTTGTTCACATTTTTTAGCAAAATCGCGACGAAAAGAGGATCCATGAAATCCAGATTGGAGATATAACGATGAGATAAGCCTGCAGTTTGATCAGACTCTTATCATGGTTCAACAGATAACAACAACAATCATGATGGATGCAAAATACTCACCAACCAGGATGTGATCAGCTCACTTGCTAAACTTCTACTATATCTGTTGGATCGCATTGCACCTTCGACATGCATTTGGACCTACAAATATAAATATGACGAATGAGTTTCCGGATCATATGACGGAGTCTTATGTTGTGTAATTAGTCAATTACATCACACGAATATGTAGCTCAATATCTAGCTCGTAACCTGAAATTGTAGAGCTACAACTGATGAACTGAATATAAACGTATTCCAGATGTATTCCTTCCAAAGTCAATAGTACACGAAAACTGTATAATTTACCAGCGTACATATAATTTCTGCACAATACGAGGCCTTCATATTGTTTGAAGAAATTCATTCAAGAATGACTTGAATTTGGAAACCAGAGTGCATTACAAACTATGAGATGTGAGCATAACTGAAACTTCTGTCGAGAGATAAAAATCTTTAGGCAGCCACGCGAACGTACTGTGCGATTACTTATGTGTTTGATCGTAAGTGACAACTTGGTCCCAGATGCTAGGGGGCGACTTTTACCCAGGCCATTGTGCGGGTAACAGTCCTACTCCTGCCTTTGAGCCCGTGCATTGCTAGAAAAAATACCTAAAAGGGCAAGGAGTTATGGCCATGGTATGGGATTGTCAGAAGAGCCTTGGTGTGCTGTGAACGTTATGTGTGGTTCTACTGATCAAATGAGAACGAAAAGAAAAGGATGTCAGAGAAACTAAAACAGCCCTTACGATCCATCAGTAAGTTCGAAAAAGACATAGTTTTGAACTTTGAAATGCATGTTCGGCAATATGGAGGAGATGCGGCATGAGGACAATGATCGAGGAAGAAATATGGTAGGAGGAAGGGGTCTTTCATTGTGTTATAGCAAGTAAAATTGCTCGGTCATACATGCCACGATACAGATCAAGGAGCGTTGGTCCGATGGAGGAAGCTAAAACCTAGAGCAAGGCTTTGAGTTGGAGTGGCGTCCCTCATTTCTTTATTTGTGCAGATTGCAAAAAATGTTGGTCCCAGTAAGAGTAAGCGTATTAGTTTTCTTTGGTGACTTTTGCTATGAATAAAATAGTGCATTTGGTTTTCTGGATGTCTTTTGCATGAGGTGGTGATCCCATGTGTGAGGATGATTGCATTTGTCTACTTGTGTCTTCGGTAGGTAGTGGCCTTGCGGGTCCCACATTATATTCTAGAAGTAAAAGTTGAGGGTGAAGCCACCACCAACTACAATCTTTATAAGTAGGAAGGATCATATCGGAACAATGTACAAATGTGTTCACAAGGATGAACCCGGCGAGTTGGATGGGGAACTCAACAGGTATACATGATCGAAACTAGGCGAAGTGCTCTAGATCAATACGGCTTCCGTAGGGATTCCCTTGCACCGATGAACCCTTCGACTACCACAAATCCAGCACATGGTACCGTGAGGAGACCGAGCAAGGAAAAACTTTGGGAGAAGAAGGTGAGGAAGCACTACCAGGCACCGATGAACACTTCGACCACCACGAATCCAGCACATGGTACCGTGAGGAGACCGAGCAAGGAAAAACTTTAGGAAGGGATCTCATTAAAAAAGTTAGTTCATTTTTTGAACTAAAAAGGGTAGAGGGTACCCTAATGGTGACCCACTTGCATCTATATCTGAAGGGATCTCCTCCTGTTCCTCCCTGGAACACCACCGCCTCAACTCCATCTTCATGGATCCACAGAGGAAAGCAACGAAGAGTTATGGGTAAACCTCCAGATCACAGCGCCACTTCACTGGTTGCCCATGATGCCACCTTCGAGGAACTAAGGAGCAAGATCACAGGTTTACCTTCAATCTTTAAGTCCGTCCACGACTAAGAATAAATAACTAGGCATGAAGATTACAAACGACAAAATAACAACGATTTATGGTGAAATATCCAAATGTAGAACCATGTGAAACACACTAGAAGTAACATAAGCTGGGCAGCTGAATGGTTCATTGCAATTCCTTTTATTAACTTATTATGCATATGCTGCATCACTGTTGTTTCATGGGTTTGTTTTCGTGACTGAATGCTACTATGTGTCCTTTCTTCACATTCTGAGAAAAAACAGGAAGCATACAGCTAACCAAGTGATGAAATGAAACAATTCTATTAACAATTATGAAATAGATTTAGAACATTTAAAAAACATGCAAGGTCAACGTATATAACTCAGGTAAAGGAAGAAGCTGGCACCTTATGGTGAAATTTTTGTGCTGATAAAATGGAAATCCTGAATTGCTTATAAGGAAGAGAAATGCATGATCTTGAGATGGATCCACCCAAGAAGAAGACATTAAGCCTCTCAACATCAGCAGAGGACTGGTGCCGTATCGCTTTGTGGAACCGGGAAGCCTAGAAAAAATAAAGGTAATTCAGAAAGCATGGCACAATTCCTGGACAAAAAAAGAGCATGGCACAATTCCCGGACAAAAAAAAGAGCATGACACAAAACTATTTTGCAATAGAACACTAGTTACTGCTAGCCCTGCACTACTACTAGAACAGCAACAGTTAAGTGTTCTGTAACTGTATGAGCTTAGAATACAATACGAGTGACATAGTAGGGTGTTCAAGGTTATCCAACAATTTTAACAAGTTCTATCTTAACAGTATGTTGTCTATCTTTGATGCACACAACTGAGCACATGCAGTTTGCGCCTCATGCTTATTAATGTTAGCAAAGCACGTGGGGGGGCAGCTAGCACATATATAGTTGCACAGAAATGCAAAACTAGTCGACTAGGCACCTTATGGTAGCATCCGTTCATTGCTTCAACAAAATTTCTGCAATGTTTATAAGTATAAGAAACAGAGATCCTTGAGTGCAATGCCACGGCAAGAAACATTCTGTGTAGATCAACATTCCTGACATACTGCACATGGAAACGTCAAGAAACAACATAGAAAAATTAGAATAGGAAAATGTCTTGTCAAGACATGATATATAAGTACATAACTACATATGATTCTCATTATAGCTGGATTTTTTTTTTTTTTTGAGATGGAATGCTGGCAGTCCATTAATTCTGTTAGGCAGAATAGCCGTACATGGCCCTGGTAACTATTTGACGCAATTCAAAAAAATTTATCAAAAATATTACAGTGCATCAATTAACTTGTTGAAAGGCATCATTTTCCCATAAACAGAAAGTTTCGTAAAGCTAGAAAACTACACACTAAGTTTGTCTTCCACAAAACCATGCTTGCTTCAATATGAGGTATTAAATCCCCACATGCTTAAATACACATGTGATCTCTATTAGAGTATACTAGTAAATGGCACATGCCACACACGTGTAGAGTCAAGGATTATTGTGAAATTCACGTTGTGGGAGGGATGTGATGGCTATTTTATTTAGTATATGCTATTATATTGTCAATGTTCGTTAAACTCTTTTATCGAGTAAGATCCATGCATGGTTGTGTCTTGCATCTTGCATCTTGCGTCTTGCGTCTTGCGTGACACTGGTAAATGTGCTAATCTCACGACGTTTATCGACAAATTGTGGAATTGCCCATCCTCACTCATGCGACATTTTTGTAAGTGTGCGGGGCCTTTGTGTCATAATTTAAACTATCATGAGTGGAGTCACGCAACTAATTAATTAATCAATGATTGATTGTAAAATATAAACGATTTCATATTTCTAGCCATGCAAATTTGGTTGACCACTATTTAAAATACTAAGAAAAAAGATACTAAATTCTCAAATGTTAGTCTTAGTTGAACTTAAAATGAACTAAATTGAGCAATGGAGAGAGTAAGAATACTCATCATTACAAGTCAATTATTCAACCAAAGAATTTGAATTTGAGCACTCCATTGACAGATACGCAAAAAAGAATTTGAATTAATAATAACAAAGCAAAGGGAAAACCAGGGTCATTATATTTGTTAAAACAAATTCATGTGACAAATTAAAAGCAATTTGGCAGCACATAACACACTTTTATTTTACTTGCCATCTCTGATTTTTTTTTTGTGTCATCGTACTCTAATCTCACGCTGCACCGTTGTATATGGTTTTCTCTCTAGATCTCTCTCATCACTTTTTTCTAGAGTCTATCTCTCATCATGTTGCCTGGTAACTTGGTACTCCTATAACCATAGGTCTCAGACTATCGCGTCAGTTTGCCAGAAATTTCTAGATAGCGATGGAAGCGTGTGGGGCGTGTACTTCGTAGTATAGGACTTCTAATCCATCTCCTACCTTATTTCTAGAATATGCCACATATTAACTGCCCAAGGCTCAACATAACACAACACATAACTCCCTTTTTTCATAATCTATCAATCTCCTTGTCTTCACAAACTGTGACATCCTAGCGCAAGAGTTAGAAGGGTTAATAGTACTGCCCATACAAACAAGATGCATCTTCTTTTCCGTAAGCTCGCCTCCTTTATTGGGATGGGTGACCTCTAGTGAAGTTTCCAGGGGTCTGCATGAGTGAGGACTAGTGCGTTGGAAAGACTTGTATTGCTTCATGAGACCAGTCTAGAGCGGGCTAGTGCGGGTCAGGGGCTCGGACATGTGGGACATCTGCCGGCACTGGACGTCTACCAATAGTAGTTCTATTTGATTCAAGGATGTGAAGACAGTTTCAATCGGTTCAATGGAGCCTTGTGTATTTTTTAATAGAAACTTATGGTTGTATGGCAAGGCCGTACCTCGTTCTCTCCGTTAAACGAAGTCACATGTGGGGATGAAATATCATATAAAGAGCTCTGCTCTTGAATTGACAATAGCAACTTTTGGTGAAGGGAAAGCAGGTACTATCTCTCGGTTTTCATCACCCACTTGTGTTCATAGTTTAAAAAACCAGACCGGACAGCCAGTTGAAGCAGAAAAACCCGAAACCGGAGACCTGACCGGTCTGTTAAGCGCACTAGACGTCCCTGCCACCGAACCTGAAAAAACCGGTTAAACCGACTTGTTTTCGCTCGAACCGGTCAAACCGACTGGTTTGGGTGAGCCAGACAGTTCGCTCTCTATCCTACAAACATCCCTTGTTTGAATTGTTTTTTTGTGAAAAATACAGGGGCAAATCTGGAAACGAGAGTTCCTCTAAGTTTTCCCCCAATCTCCAGATTCTGCCCCGCTCGCCACCGTCAGTGACAGCGAGTACAGACCAACGAGGTGCCGCCATGGCCGTTTCAATCCCGCCGGCGCCGGTCGAGACGAAGCTCGGCTGCACGTGGCACCGGCCGCCACTCGATTATCGCGGTCACCTGTCACCGACGCCTCCTGTTGCTAGTCCCGCGTGGCCCCAACTCCTACGAGGTGTTCTACAACTCCTGTACCCGAGGAGGTGTTCTGCAACTCCTGTATGTGACAAGTTGTTTAGCATCTCCTGTGGACCTGTCCCGACACCAGCCGCTGCACTTCGCCAGCCACCAATGTTCTGCACTTCTGCATCTCCTGTACACTACGAGCTGTTCTTGATGTGTTTATGCAATTTTTCCTGTTGCTGCTTGCTGGCCCGTTGGTTGCCTTGTTGCTGCATGTGTGCGTGTGTATGACAGTATCAGTATATCCTCATATGTACAATTCTGCATGCATTGTGTATGACAGTATCAGTGTATCCTTGTATGTACAATTCTGCATGCATTGCTTACTTCCATTGCTTTGCTATTGCTAGCATGATTTTTGCTACTCCCTCTAATCCATAATAGGTGTCGTGGTTTCAGTTCAAATTTGAACTAAAACCACAGGAGACAGTACTTTAATATGTAAATAATTATGTCATACATATTTATTTGTTTACTGCAACATTTAAGAGTAAAAATATAGTATTTTATATCTTAAAAAAAAAAACAGTGAACCGGTGAACCAGCGGTTCAACCAGTAACAACCTGAACCGAGAGCCTCACCGGTTCGATCACCAATACTTTTTAAAAACTATGCTTGTGTTACTAAGGTAATAGCAATGAATCGAAGGAAAATGGGAAGAGTCGATTCCCTTGCTTGTAGTTTTGGTCCAATTCCGTGTATTTAATATATTTAAGAGTGGTTAGGAGAGGATCAATGTTTAGTCGTAGGCCCAGTTCACCAGGTTCTACCACTATTTGGCTCAGAAGGAACGGTAGCTATATGCTTAACACATGCAAATCGAACGCTGTTTTCTGGGAGCTAGGCAGAAGCAAAAGAGGCTAGTTGTCTCACCCTGCTTCAAAACTAAAGGGCAGGACTACGACTTTGACCTATCGGTCTCCGTTTGCTGGAATCGGAATAGTTGAGAACAAAGTGGCAAATGGGTGGGTAACGCGTGGGAAACTGCCAAACAATTCGGTGGAGCGTGTGGTTTAGTTCAATAGAACGCGTAAAACCTTACCAGCCCTTGGCATATGGACAACAAAACCTGTCATTAACGGGATGGTGCCGACTTTCATTTAGGTGTTGCATGGCTGTCATCAGCTCATGTCGTGAGATTTATGGTCAAGTTCTATAACAAGCGTAACCCTTGTTTTGTGTTGCATAGACATGCACCTAAGGAAAAATTGTCACTGAAGTTGCCAACCCTACTACTTGCTTGAGTGCCAGTACGTAGCTGTGCTTTCAGAAAATTTCACTATTGGGAGCCGGTGCCTTTCGAAGCACTTTCATGTGTGAACCAAAGTCATCTTGCCAAACTCAAGACCCATGGGAACCTAGCTATAGTAACATCGAAGTACCAGTGAGCATGGAGGTTTGGTTAGGGTTGGTTACGATGGCATCGAGTTGGCTGCGGAGAAAGGCTCGGCATGAAGACCAGACGCCTGGTGGTGTGGTATGTAGTGGTATGTAGTGATAATAGTACGCACCCCGCTCCAAAACAAAGAAAAAGGTGTTTGTCGCACTCACGAGGGACTGCCAGTGAGATACTGGAGGAAGGTGGGGATGACGTCAAGTCTGCATGGCCATTATGGGTTGAGCCACACACGTGCTACAAGCCTACAATGGCAATGATAATGGGAAGCAAGGCTGTAAGGCGGAGCTAATACAGAAAGATTGTTTCAGTTTGGATTGATCTCTGCAACTCGGGAGCATGAAGTTGAAATCTCAAGTAATTGCGGATCAGCATGCCACGGTGAATATGTACCCGGGCCCTGTACACACAGTCGTCACACCTGCCCATCACACCCTGGGAATAGGTTTTGCCTGTAGCCTTGGACCAATCACCCATGACTTCTGTGTACCACTAATGCTACAAAGGCCTCTACAGGAAAAAATACTATGAGCTTCAAAAAAAAAAGGAAAAAATACTATGGATTGGACCTTTGAACCAAAAGAGGTCTATAGTCATGGAAACCCTCTGTTGATGACGGTCGTTCCAAGTGTGTGTCTTGAAGCATTCGAAGTAGGCTTGAAGACGTATGGCCTCAGTCGGGTCCGATAGTTCCCATGTATTTCCAGAAGTACTGGATGGAGGACTTGCTTCTCCTTACTCTCCCCATGTGTGTTCCTTCACAGCTGAACAAAGAAAGTGACCATCCATTGGATACCATTGTCCTTTGCCACGTGAAGTGGACAGGCCTCAAGGAAAAGATTGGCATATTGTTGTAGAGCTCTAGCTCAAGCCCTTGTCATGTAAGCAGTACGTATGAGTGTCCAATGGAGGTTCTGGTGCCTGGTGGGAGAACTTGTTGTAGTACGTGTTGAAGGGTCCAACTGAGCTTCAAACATGGACATGGGAGAAATTGGTGTAGCACTTGACATGGTATTGTCCGTGGAGCCTATCGTATCACTAGATCTTGCCTGCTCGACAAGCATGTGTAGCCGTCTCAGTGTGGCAAAGGGGTCCTCGAATGTAATGCTTGGCCATGTCCCTGGCCTCATGTTTGTTTGCTTTGTTGGCCGCATGGCTTGATGTCCCTTATGGTGTCTGGGGCTTTGTTTGGGGAGTATCTGTCCACGGTGCTCGTCGCCCTTTTTTAAACTCAACAAGATTCAAGACAGAAAAAATATATATTTTATTCTTCAACAAAAGACCGGTTCACACCTAAGTTATTTAAAAACTCCATACCACTACTGTGCATGTAGATTGGAGTTTTTTTCGTGAATCGTGTAAATTGGAGTTGAGCTCGACGATGTAGCAGCTATTGTGTGCATATGGATGCAATCATCCATTATAATAACACTATTTTATACAAACTGCGTAAGTACCTTGAGAACTATCTCTTTTGATGACAACTTGTAGGGATTCTCAGATAACCTCCTTGCATAAACTTGTGAAGTCATCGTCTGCATTATTTTCAGTCAACAAATGAACAGTTTTGCAAATAATGTCCAGCAAAAGAAAACAAATCATGAATACCTTAGTTAACACAAATGCTTGTTCAAATTGCCGAATTTGGATCCATTGCTCTGCAATTATATTGTCAATCTGATTTGAAAAATAGCAAAATAAACGTGGTCATTTGGTCGTTTATCAACAGGCCTAGTAAAATACATAAATACTGAGGTGATCGAACATGTGGATAAAGGTATATCAGTTCACTGAATACACTCTAATCTAGTTCTGTAGATAAACTATTAGAGAATGTAGCGCAGCCCAAGTTACCCAACCACGCAATTTATTTTGCTCTTCAAGTAATAACCATGATCGTCTAACTAACGAATACCATTTGCACGTTTCCTCTCACTCCATTCCATAACAACTGGCTCTAGGTAAATATGAGATGTGGCAGTGGCGATCTTAGACAGCAGTGACTATTGAAATGTCAAGGTGGAGGCAACAGACTGGTGAAATGCACAGGTGGGAAGGGGCTAACTACGATTTCCTGCCAATGCTAGCTCCAGTTTGAATTGTTTGCATATATATTTTCATTGTAATGTCATGTATAATTCTTAATCTCTCATTTAATAATATGAAAAAACAGGTAACAGAGTTTGTGAAAACAAGTTATGTAGTTACCTAAGTAGTTCTTACAGCTACAAATAGACACTCCAAATTTAAGTAATAGCATTGATGTGGGTGTTATAATATATGCATCAGGAAGCATGAGTGGCAAAATATAACCTAGAAGTGGTATACACAAGAACATCAGTCAGGGCATACCTTTTTCACTTCTGATCCCAGGAACTCTACCCTTTTCTCGGCATCAATTGCCAGTGATTCTATGCTGTATGCAATTTCGTTTATCTTTCTGACCTCTTGCTGCAGGACTTGCAACTGTAAAGCATACATGCAATGAGTTGAATAAACAGTTTTCCTACGTAAGTTCACTGCAGCTGCCTTATGCATTCTATTAGTATAAAAATATTGTGCTGAAAATGTGTATATGATCTTAGCCAGCTTTCAAAAATGGCCAGCGGAACAGACGCATATAATTATCTGTAGTATACCATTTTATCCGTAAGAACCACCTTCATGTGGGTACTGGGAACATACACATCTCCCAGTTCCTATCAATTTTTAAACCAGAGAGAGAGAGAGAGAGAGAGAGAGAGAGAGAGAGAGAGATGTACCTCATCTTCCATCATATAAATGTTTCTTTCGGAGTAGAATTTGCTTTGGAATTTCTGTACACGGAGAGTGTGGACATTAGTGCATGCAAGAAAATCATGCAAGTTAACTGCACACATCATTTGCCAAGAAGATTCCAGAAACAAGAAAAGTTATCATCCCATTGCAAGTATTTCTATGTGAACACAAAAACATCACAGTAAGTGCTCAAGAGTGATGGTTGATGGTATCAAGCACAAGACAGACAAATCAAATTAATTGATTTATCAAATTCTCATATACATGGCACCTGAAGACTACTTGAAATTTTTAATGTCGGTAGAAAACAAATAGATTATGTTGAGATCTTATTGTTTCAAAAACTAGCACACTAGAATATCTATCTATCCTTAACATTCATAAAACAGTTTTGAGAAGAGGTGAGTGTTTTGGCTCCGTGTCCAACTAGTCTCATAATCTCTACCAATAAACATAGCATGGGACCTGTGTCTGACACAATATCCAAACACGATATCCCATTGAAACATGGTACATCTATTATCTAACTTACACACTAATAAAATGATTTTCATAAGATATAACTGCACATGTAATGTTCATCTTTTAAAGTGACACTGTCTACGTGGTTGCAATTGCACACTAATTCAACAGCTCTGGTCGATCTACATACCTCGGAACTCTCTTCTTCATTCATTAGAATCTGGGTGTCATGTTCCATTGCTTCTATGAGTTTGTTGTCTCCTTCCAAACTGAAAGGTTTACTCCTCAAGTTCTTTGTGTTTTTCTCCAAAATAGATTCTGTGATACGTACATTTGTAAAGATTGAGGATAGTACATTAATCAATGAGAATGCACAAAGAGTTCAAGTGTAAATAAATTATCATTTTTAGTACAGCTTGGAAGCTTGTGAATTGCATTCTCGGAGTAGAAATTAAAAGATAAAAGGCCTAAAGATGCATAATTTGTAAACCACTATATAGGTTTGAGAGGGTGACAAACTAAATATTAAGTTGAATTTTCTTTTGCACCATAAAGCATAATCAATTAAATTGTGAAACACATAATAATCAGAACTATAAACTGAAAAGGATATCTCGTTTGACATATTGCCATATTGTTTGCTCCAAGATTCATGAGGAAACCTACTTGCTAGAAGACTTCCTAGGAATTAGAACCAGAAATATAACTGCATGGTTTGAAAATCAATTTAAACTGGAACTTCCGAAATCCAGTGGTGTATGTCTTTCTTATCATGCGGTTTGTTCCAAATGCATGGACTATCTTTATAATATAAAATTCTCCAAGCTCTCAGATTTGTACAGAGCAACAGTGTATATAAGAGACAAGCCATTTTAAACTTGCTTCTATTCTGAAATGACACTGAACCCCGAGCAGGGAGAAGGACAGCATTTAGTGACAGCACGAAAATGCCTCACCCAAACGCGCGAGCTTGAGCCTGAGCTCGCCGATCTCCGACCGGAGGGCCTCGGCTTCGGAAGCGAAGCTGGATTCTGCATCGGGTACGGCGCATATGACGGTGAGAAGCGCCGCCATGGTCAACGCCGCCGCGGCGGAGCGGACGCGGTGAGCCCTGGCGCCGGATGGGAAGGTGGGGATGCAGAGGCCGAACGCGAGGGAGAGCAGGCGGACGGGGAGGAAGAACACCAAGGTGACAAGGGGGGCAACCCCGGTGGCGGCCATCGTTAGGGTTTTAATCCGGCGAGGGTTGACAGACAAGGGGAGCGGACTCTGCGGAGGTTTTGTCACACTGGACACAGACGAAGGAGGGCGGCTGAAGGTCGGCTGACCCGGATGACTCTGACCAAACCCTCCTAGGTATATAGCCCAGTAGAGAAAAATAACCCCAGTAATTTTAAAAAAAAAATATAGCATCGTTCAAAGAAAAAGTATTTTTTAAAACAAGGCAAGAATTGCTATTTTCATTGATGAAGAAGAAGCTGGCCGATTTATTAGCGGAAAAACCATCCAAAAATCAATACAAGTCCACCAATGTCGGCATGAAATACGATCATATTGGGCTCATCCTCCGACCGATCCGGCGAAATGCCAACAATCGGACACTCACGCCAACGAGACATAGCTCCAACTTGGTCGTCGAGCATCACAAGAGAATTGGCTGCCACAACACCGGTTGCCGACCATCGTTGCCGCAAGGGCACACTCCACTGAAGCTTCGACTCCACAACGACACAGTGAAGCACGAGAAGACCCATTGAACACGGCAGTAACTGACTTCGAATCCCAAGACGCGACCCAAGCTCTGCTTGATGCATCATCGTTGCCAAATTGCTCGTAGCGCCCCGAGCGAGCCATCTCAGCAATCACCCATCCTCTAGTCCCCAAGCCGAAGCCAACTCCAAAACGATGCCCTCAACAAGGAGAAAGACGTAAAAGCACCTCCATCGTCCGATCCCACGGATCTGAGGCTTCCCTCCAAAGGCAAGAATCTGAGATGACGAGGGTAGCCCTGAACGAAGCTTCCAAGAAAGTCAACGACTGGCGAGGTATCGACTCGTCAATGCCTACAGATTGTAGACTTAAGGTTTCGTAGAAAGTAGAGGTCAAGTATATCTCGAAGGTTGTCAGACGAACAAAGGCGTCCAACTCAACAAAACATGGTGGCTAGGGTTTGCAAAGATTCGATGATTTCGACCTCAGCTTCCCCTTTATATAGGAGGTGAAGCCGAGGGTTTTTCGTGTCATACAAGTACAGATAATCGGGCCGCGCTGGGTCTTTCCCTATATTGATACAAGTTCCCTATAATAACACTATTTTCCTAATCCGAACATCTACAATCTTCTGGGCCTCCAAATTTTCGAGTCCATGGGCCTTCTTCGTCAATTATGAATTAGGAGTATTCGTGCGACATGCCACTTAGGCATACCAATGTCAGTAGCTCCGGAGATTTTACTCAAGTCATAGAGTCGGGCAAAATCTCCATCTTTCATCCTTTCGACAATACTTTTGAATTACGCACAATCTTTACTTAATATCTATATTGTACATGGATGATGGTAAATGAGGTTGCTTCATCTGACGAATCAGATACCAGTTAATTGCTCTTGTGGCAAGTCCGCATAAACTTACTTCGACTCAAACCTGGGATACTGGTGTAACTCGGTACGTGCCGCTTTAGGATTTACCGAAAACTAAATTCCAGCTATTTTATCGAGTACCCAACAGGTCCGCTGGGATTTTGTTCACATCTGTTCATGTGGATAAAGTGGGAGAGCGCATTCGGGTGCGATACCACGCCACACAGGACGGATCCTGGGATCTTACCTTCGTGACCCTTTTGTAAGTCACGGTATTTAGAGTTTTTATCGCGACGAACGCGCTCTAAGAATATATTGTCGAGTGCCTTTGTTCAGCTGATGGAATACTCCATTTCTTCGGGTTGATGTATTTCACCAAATAATATCTTGACTCCCGATGGGAGTACATGACGAGTTTTGCGAAACTTGAAAATGTATGCCTACGACCAAAATTCTTCGATTCCATTCAATATTGCCTTGCTATCTTGCTTTCTTATTATCATTTTTCATCGGGTGCGCGACCAGCGCTCTCGATGGGAGTAACCCCCGAGGCTACAGTCGAGTGTTTGTACTTTGTTGTAGGTTCAACTTTGTTGTTAATCAACTCTATATTTTTTTATCATTCGCCTCGTCTTATCAGCATTATAATCTATACTGATGATAAGAGTAGCCACTGAGCCTATGGTCGGGTGCTTGCAGCTAGTCATAGGCTCCAGGTTTTATACTCCTCGTCGTATATTGTCTTGTTAACTCAGATTTTTTTTGTCCGTGACGTCGATGCTGACGAAGACCATGTGTTGTCGCCTTGGGAAACCACGACTACTGGTGGACCATTGTTGTATGGGTCCAAAAGTTCTGCTCTTCCCCCACGTCGCACGAAGTGGGGCTCGCACGTTCTCCGAAATTCCCGGCACACGCACAGTAACTCCTCCATTTCCAAATTAAACCGTAAAAGTAATTTTACTCCCTTGCCACGCGTAGGGCCTAGATTGTTCCGCAGAGATCCAATGGTCCAAATGCTTCATCTTCTAGGTTAAAAGGATTGCCATGGATCTCATTTCCCCTTCTTCACTCCGCCGCACGAATCCTTTGCCTCTGCCATTGCTTTGGCTCTCACCACCATTCGCGCTCTCTGCTTCGAGCTCTCCCGCTACCGTGTCGTGTTGCCGCTGCACCACCATGCCTCCTCGGACCAAGCGCACTAAGAACATCGCCGCCAGTACCTCCACTCGATCGGAGAAGGAAAGGGTCTCCGGATGGGAGAGGTCCAAGTTCACCACGGCGGATCAACGCAAGATGAAGAAGGTTGGCTTACTGACGAACTATGAGGCGATGCAGATCCCAGGTGATGAAGCCATTCCCAATCCTCCCGAAGTCGCTGATTTCCTTATTCGCGGCCTCTCCGTTCGAGTTCACGAGTTCCTTTGGGGACTCCTTTTCGTCTATAGGATTTAGCTGTACCAGCTCCCAATTCCATTCTCCACATTTCCATTTTCATCACACTTTGCGAGTGTTTCCTTGGCGTCCATCCCCACTGGGGCTTATGGAAACGCATTTTTTCCGCCGTCGCAACAACTCGAGAAATGTCATCTATGATGTAGGTGGTGTTTGCATCTGCGTGCGGCCAGAAGCCGGGTATTTTGACCTAAATACACCGACCCGGTCCAAGGTTGGCGCAAAAAATGGATGAACGTCAAGGATGAATCAACTGGCACCCAGCAATATGGCCTTGCTCCCTTTGATATGTCGCAAGAAATCTTGAGGCGTAAATCTTGGGACGCTGAAGCTACTCCCAAAGAATTGGCGGCTACAGAGTGTCTTATTGCTCAGATCAAGGCTCTTCAAAACACACAAGGGCAAGATTTGTCGGGTGTGGAGATCATAGCGCATTTTTTTGCGGATTCACGTGCAACCCCTCCAGGCTCGTGCAAGTCATCTTTGGCTTTACTCTGGTGCCGGTGATGCTGCTAGGATTTTAAAAGATCTTTCTGTGAAGGAATTGGAAAAAACTAGTGCACCGCTTTACCTCCCTTAGCAAAAAGGGTGAAGTTCTTGCATCCTGCCGCGTGGAGCCATTCAGTGGTGCTCACGCCCTTCCAACTGTAAGTGTCTTTCTCGAATTTTTTGCCTTTTCCTTTCCTGCCTATCATGTATCTTCATTATTTTAACTTGCACTTTATTATGTAGAACCATCAAACAGTTTCTTCCCTTCCTCCTACTCCCGAAGGTGGGGATGTTCCTGAGTGAGCAATCATCACTGATGACTCGCAAGAGGTTTCAGTTTGCGACAGTGAACCCGCAGAATCTGAAAAGAGTGCGGGTTCATCTGATAAAATTTCGGAGTCAGAACACGCCTCTGACTCCTCCTACACAAAATTTGTTCCTCCTGCGGCTTCTCCAGAGAAGCACAAAAGAAAAAAGGACGGATTATGAAGAGGATTCCGGCGCGTCCAAGCTATCTAAACTAGCTGCCGAAGAATCTTTTCATGAAGAACCAGCGTGATAGGGCAAAGGTGTCCGATCTTTCGATGAGAGTATGATAGCTTCGATTTGTTGGTGGAGTTCGTGCTTGACGATCCGACTACACGTGCAAAGCTCGTGCGCCAATGCAATCGCTAGGACAATCTCCAGGAGTTACTGATCTTGCCGATGCACGATCAGCCTGACCAGCGAGGGTCTTAATTCCTACCTGAAACCGAGAACAAGTAAGAACTAATAATGCAATCAGAAGTATTGCGGATATAGATGAAAACTTTATTGAAAAGGTGGGATTCCGAATAGTCGGTCTTGTTCTGGACGTTGGCCTCAAAAGAAGTACACGAGAGTTGCAGCAGTGGCTAACTTTTAATCTAATCAAAATCCGACTCTAAACGTGACGGCTATGGGGGTATTTAAAGGAGGAAAAGGTGGGGTTTCGGCCAGCCATGCATATGGTGGCCGATCCAAACCCTAGAAGGCCTTTCCCCCTCCAATACGGACTCTAAAAAGTGGCAAACTTAATTCCTGCGAAAATGACATGGGCCTGGCCCAAAACTAAAGGTGACGCAGCACCATATTATGCTATGGACGAAATTATGAAGTGTAATCTTGTTATCACCAGATTTTGGCCAAATCAGGAGATGGGTCGTAATTGAGATGGGCTTGAAGAATATACACGTGGAGCGTCTCCGAAGCGGCCTTGCACGATGAGCTTGGGCTAGATGCCCGTGTATCTGTATTTTATAGTAGATTGCATCTTAGTTTAGAATTAAAAGATAGAGTTTAACCCGTGCACGGTTAGGTGCACGCCCGAATTAGAAAGTCCCTTGGACTATAAATATGTACCTAGGGTTATTGAGAAAGGAGGACAATCACGTTCACAACAAACACAAACCAGGCGCATCGCCACCCCTTGTTTCGAGGGTTTCTTCCGGGTAAGCATCATGCTGCCTAGATCGCATCTTGCGATCTAGGCAGCGTACGTTTATTCGTTTATCTTGTGTTACTCGTGCTGAAGCGTTATTGATGGCGAGTAACACTACTTATCGTAGATGTTTTGGGGCTTGCATTGATGTTTTTCTTATACATATCTGCTTAGCTATGCTGCCCCTCGATATCTAGCTGCCCTTATACCTATCTAGGTGTAAGGGCAGCACCTTGCTTGTTCGTTGTTTAGTAGATCCAATCTGTTATAGTTGCTCCTTGTTCTTCAAGGATTAGTTTAATATCCGTATGGTTAGGCCTTGCAAACGGGTTGAACGATCCGGTAGTACGAGAGGTGTGGTTTGTTAGCTCTAAGAGGGATTGTTCCGGGAATTAACTTAATGTTAGTTTTTAGGCCTCTTTTAGGGTTAGCTTTCCATCATCTTTCGTGTCTATTAGGCTCAACTACGCGTAGGATGTTCCGATCATGCGGTGAAAACCCTAAACTGTCGTGGATTGGTTTAACTTTATATTGATCAAGCAGGAGCCCCATGTCATCGTAATTCCAACGTGAACCATGGGGCGATCGGCTCTTTGAGCCGATCCACAGGGCAACCTGAGAGCCGATCGGGCTCGTATTTAATGTTTACGTGTCTACCATGCAGGAGACTAATCGAAGCAATCCAACACCTTCCTGACCAGGTATAGGTCAGGTGGCACGCCCTTGCAACCGCCAGGACGTGTACCGGAACATTGCGGGACGACGTCGAGGGACCAGGGCCCACCCAGCAGTCTTGGCAGCCTCCCGGCTCTTCGTGTTGCTTAACCACTGCTCGCCGGTGGGTTTTGGCAGGCAACACATTCTGGCACGCCCGGTGGGACACTTTCTACAGCAACCACGTCAACACCTGCATCCGAGATGGCGGACGAACAGATCAAGTATGAAGATCTGCCTGCAGAGCACAAGAAGAAATACGATGAGCTCAAGGCCATCTTCGAAGTCGATCTCATCGGCTCTTTCGAGAAGACCCGTTCGCACGGCATTAGGTTCAAAGGGTTCCAACCCGAAGGCGTGTTTGAGAGGATAGATCTGTCTCTCCCTTCGGAGGACCGTACCAGAGCCCTGCGCTAGGAAATTAACTATGTTGTGGCTCATTCTCTACATCGGCATTCTGAGAGCCTGGTGAACACTCTTGAGCGTGTTGCGCTTCGTGTGGTTCAAGAAATCATGAAGCATCAGTATTCTCCGTCAGGACCTGCTCTAGGGACTCACCAGGGAGAAATACCGTTCTACACTAGGCCACCACTGCCATACACGTTGGCAGCTCCACAGCAACAAGGTTCACCGGCGTACGTCGTCTACAAGGTTGGAGGTGATCCTGGCGATTACCAATTCCTGTTTGAGCCGCCCAAAGAGATCCCACATGGATACGTGTGCACATACGTTCCAGACTACAACAACTGGATGCCTACGAACCAGATAACGGCAGGAGGGATTGCTGGAGCAGGAGGGATTGCTGGAACAGGAGGGAGTTCTGGAGCAGATGCTGAGAAACAGGCGTGGCTAGCTAAATATGCCACCGGAACGAGTCATGAAAGCTCAACCTCTGTAGCTCCTACTGTGGATCAGATCAGTGCAATCTTGAGAGACCAGTTCGGTATCTTGCCGAAGAAGAGAACAATTGGCTATTCCAAGCCGTATCCCAACGAGTATGACCTGATCCCACTACCGCCTAAGTATCGGCTCCCTGACTTCACAAAATTGAAAGTATAGAGATGGTAAACCTAGAGGGGGGGTGAATAGGTTTCTACAGATTTTAATTCTTTCTTTGCAATATTAGGCTTTGCGGAATATAAAGGTGAGCCTAATGCAAACTAGGTGAAGCAACCTATATGAGGATACAACTAACTCGAGCACGAAGGCTCTCACAGGCAGTTAAATCACAAGTAAGGAGTTCGGTTAGAGATAACCGATAGCACGCGGAGACGAGGATGTATTCCCGTGTTCCCTTGCTTTGCAACAAGGTACGTCACGTTTGGAGGAGTGGAGGTCCCACGAAGGATTCCCCGCGCCACGAAGGCTCACCCTATTCTCCGGAGCCTATCCCACGAAGGAATAGCTCTCTCACTTGTGGTAGACTTTGAGGTAGCCTCCAAACCTTCACAATCTTGTCCGGAGCAGATCCACAACCCGGATGCTTCCGGACTCCTCTTGCCCACCTAGGGTTTCCAAAGAACCCTAGGAAGCAAGCTTCTTGATGAATACAAGGGGGAATAAGATTTGGCTTGGTAGAACGGTAGATCGGGTCCTCCTCTATCGTTTCCCCGGAGGGATTTGAGTTTGGGTGGAGGAGGAGGGAGATCTGAGACTTTTGGTGTTTCTAACAATGGAGTATGAGAGAAGGAGCTCAAGAACAGCTTGTAGTGTAGTGCCTAACCCTTCCAAGGTAGAAGAAGGGGTATTTATATTGTTCTTCAAAATCTGCCCGTTGCCACTTGCCACCTCAGCATTTTTCCTCGACAAACCCGGTTGACCGGGCCACAGACCGGACAGCCCGGTCGTGAGGCCGGTCAGACCGGATCAGTGACCGGGGCTCCTTTGCGTCGTCCTGGCGCTTCTCCGGTTGGTGGCCGGTTGCTGGCCGGTTGCCGCCCGGTCGATCGGACGGAGCGCCGGACACGCCGGTCAGGAGCCCGGTTGACTGGGCGCAAACCGGATCTGCTGGCTCCTCCTTTGGAGCCCGGTTGACCGGCCAGCACGCCGGACTGGCCGGTTGCTGGCCCGGTTGGACCGGGCTGGTGACCGGATTTCTCCTGTAACCCCTTTTTGATTGTTGTTGAAATGGGGGGTCTCATTTAGCCTTCTTGTTCCTTTGATACACCATTATACCTCTTTGGCTAATACCTGTGAATTATCTTGTAGACATGTATTAGTCCAAATACTCTAGCACGGTGTCATAGTTACCAAAATAACGGATAAGGGTAAAATACCCTTACAATCTCCCCCTTTTTGGTATACGATGACAAACCGAGCTAGAGTCACATATAAATATTATGATAAGCTTTAAACCTTGATTCCATATAAGATATTGAGACGGCTCCCCCATAAAGTGTGCACTTGGAGAATTTGCGTTTGAATGCAAAGTGCAACACTAGTGGATCATGAGAAGCTCCCCCAATATCTTTAGGAAACAAGCATGGTATGGAGTTGTGCATATCAAGATATATAAGCATAGCATGCATAAAACATCCTAACATAGAGTAGCACACATAATATTCGTCCATACACAAATTATTCGAAGTAGCAAATCCAAATGATTCTTGAGAAATCAAAGCAAATACGCACAAGCCATATAAAATCCAAATAAAGCAACTCCCATGGCTTGTGACAATCAAAGAACCCCGTGATTCTAGACTCTACTCTGTTCTCCCCCTTTGGCATCGGAACACCAAAAAGGCGAAGAGAAGAGGAGAGATGCTAGCGTCCCATCAATAGTGACCAAACCCAAGCGAGGAGGCGCTCTCGCGTGCATCATCATCATCCGCAGCATCATCATCCGCATCATCATCACCTGCATTATCATCAGCATCATCAGCAGTAGGAGTGGGAGCACGAGCAGTCCTAGTAGGAAGAGCACCATGAGCGTACACGGAGAAGTTGAAGTTCTGGAGCATCTCATCGGTAAGAAGAGGCATCTCCCACTGAGGAGCTACCACAGGCTCCATCTCAGGTCCAGGAGGAGGAACAGGGTGGTTCCTTGAGGCCATGAATTCATTCTGGCGCCTCCGTGTCTCCTGGGTCATAGAAAGGGTCTGATGTGCAACATCATTGCTGTTCTTGCACATTTGGAACATGCATGTGAAGAATCGAGCGGCCCCATGCTGGGAGCGCCGAGAGTGACTGGAGCTAGCATGATGATCATGGTGTGCCTTGGAACGGCGCTCAGAGGTGGGCATCATGGAGGGAACGTCTGGACGAGTGGCCTCCTGAGTGGGGAACCGGAATGGGTCCATGATGATTCTTTCACCAATAGTGTTCCGAGGAGCGGGAACAATGTAGTTGATGAGCCGCTGAACATACTGGGCGTAGTTGGGAGTCATACGGTCCATAATTGCTCTCTGCAGTTCACAGTAGATAAGATCACAGCCATCAATCTTCCTTACCCTGTCAGGATGACAATAGTACATCAAGTTGAGGTGATAGTTCCGGACTTCACTGTGGTCGCCAGACTTGCTGATGAGGTTCTCACGGAACAGCTTGGCAAGTACCAGATAGGAGTAGTACATCCCAGAGATAGTGGGAGGTCCAGGCGAAGGGTTCGCAGGATAGCAGAAAGAGATGTCACCCCTAGTAAGCCTGGACTGTGAATGAATCCTGTATCCTGGATTACTGTCATCACCACAACCCATGGTTGCACGGAACTGAGAGTAGGAGCATGAGTACTTCGTCTTGCCGGTCATCCAGGTGAGGGTGCGGTCCTCATCATCATGGAAGAAGACGGTGCAGTGAAACTGACGGACAAGGAGGGGACAAAAGGTAGGATCATCTTGGGTATCATCAGGCTTGAGGCACACAAGGTCATACAATCCCAGATTCTTCAAGGTTTGAACCACAAAACGGTACTTTGTGGCTTCATGCAAGGCAAGCTCGTCAGGATTGATGGCCTTGGGTGATACAATATTACCATGCTTCATATACTCATGAGAATCATAGAAACCCTCCCAGAGGGCTGCTTGTGTGTTGGTCCAGAAGTCCTTGTCCGAACGAGTGTAAGTTGGCTTCTCAAAGCGATACGGATTCACTGTCCTCCATTCCTGCCACTCAAGGCGGTTTGCAGCCCCAACATTGATGGTTGGCACTACCTCATCATCCTCGTGGGCAACATGCTTATCCTTGTGCTTGGTAGCAACAGACTTGGTTCTACCCCCAACTGAGCTACCACCGTCAGTACCCTGCTGAGCTGGAGGGGGAACGCGGCTACTAGAACGGCGAGGAGGATTAGTCCTTCCTCTCTTGGAAGCATTGCCACGTGTCTCACCACTCCAACTACCTGTGAATGAGAAAAATAGAGCCGGGATAGTAGTGGGGTAAGCGTACATGTCATCAATAAGAGAGAAGCCAAAAGAGCATAGCATATATTCAAGTGTAGTGATGAAATTGTGCGAAAACTGGGCAGCTCGGCGCACAGGCCGGTCAAACCGGGCAGCAGACCGGACTGGCCGGTTTGCGCCCGGTTGACCGGGCCATGCACCGGGCCGGCCGGTTGAGCGGCCGGTCGACCGGGCGTGTGACCGAGTCTGTCGAGTTGTGATGTTGTGCCCAGATTTTCTACCACAAAACCATGCAAAAGCTCATAAACTTGAATATAGACTATAGCAATATAGTGGAGAAGTGCATTGTGGTGTGAGACACTCTAAAGGCATGAGGACTTTACAAACCCTAACCCTAAATTTTCTCAACTTCCCTCAACATGTGGCAATGGGAGAGGGAAATCAAGAAGGAGAGGAAATAGAAGGGAAATTTACCCGATGACATTGTCCTTGTTGCCCAAGTGAGCAAGAAGAACACGTGAAGAGGGCTTGAGGGCCAAATCCCCAAGATCTTCCAAACGAACTCGAGAGGGACCAAATCCCTTGGTGAAGAAGCTTGAGAGACCCCGATCTATGGTTGGATGAAGTTTGGGGAAGAACTAGTGGTGGGAAGGACCTAGGCTGTGGTGGAGATGGTCAGGGCGCCGGCCATGGAGGTTGGAGATTGGGGAACAATGGGAAAGACCCCAAGGGGTATCCCTTCCCCAATATATAGGAGGTTGCGCGACCGGTCAGGAGTCCGGTCAGACCGGACTGGTGACCGGCTGACCCGGCCTAGACCCCGGTTGCCGCCCGGTCAATCGGACCATCCGGTCAGGGACCCGGTCCAACCGGGCCAGGGACCGGCCAGCCCAGAATTTTCTAATTTTGCCTCGTTTTTGCCCCTATGCTTTGTGTAAATGTGTGTGAGTGCTCAAATGATGACATGTACATATAGATAGATAGATGATGATGAAATGAGCATAGACATGGGGTTGGAAACACAAAGTTCTCTAGGCATACCCATTGGAGAGAAAATCCAAACAAGATGTGAATAGCAACAATGGGCATGATTCGAAGTGTATATCAAGAATCATAAGTCATTTTGGAGTGATTTTTGCAATAAGATCATTTAGCCTTGTATATCCAAATCAAGTTGCAATTTAGACTAAATTAGGGGCGGGGGATTACTCCCCCTATGTGAAAGCGCAAATGTCATGTGACCTCGAAGAGACGTGCTTGGGTCCATATAATGACATTGGGTCTATTTATGTTGCAGACATGGGTATGCATCATACCAAGACATGGTAAGATGGCTATCCCCATATGTGCTATGCCTCTAAGCTAGATAGTTAGATAAATGCAAGAATATAGTGCAAGAAGTTGATTCAATGCAAGTTTTTAGAATCAATAATACCAAGTTCTCCTCTCAAGTTTACAAACCGGGCTTCATCCAAAGGCTTAGTGAAAATATCCGCCAATTGGTAGGTTGTTCCCACATGAGTGAGATCAATATCCTTATTGGCAACATGGTCACGTAGGAAGTGATGGCGAATGTCAATATGTTTGGTGCGACAATGTTGAACCGAGTTATTGGCGATCTTTATTGCACTTTCATTGTCACATAGAAGAGGCACCGTACCAAGAGACACACCATAGTCTTTCAAGGTTTGCTTCATCCATAACAATTGAGTGCAACAAGATGCCGCGGATATATATTCGGCTTCGGCGGTGGATAAAGCGGTGGAGTTTTGTTTCTTGGATGACCAACTCACCAATGACCGGCCAATAAATTGGCAAGCCCCGGAGGTAGACTTCCGGTCAACCTTATCACCAGCCCAATCGGAGTCCGAGTAGCCAATGAGTTCAAAGGTTGACCCCTTTGGATACCATAGCCCGAGAGTAGGAGTGAGAACAAGGTATCTTAGAATCCGTTTGACCGCCATCAAATGGCTCTCCTTAGGAGCGGATTGAAAACGAGCACACATCCCTACACTTAGCATGATATCCGGCCTAGAGGCACAAAGGTAGAGCAAGGATCCTATCATGGAGTGGTATACCTTTATATCCACATCCTTCTCACCGTCACATGAGCCAAGTTGCCCCTTTACGGGCATGGGTGTCTTCATTGGACTTGCATTGGTCATGTTGAATTTCTTGAGCATGTCCTTCACATACTTTTCTTGAGAGATGAAGGTGCCTTTTGCAAATTGCCTCACTTGGAAGCCTAGGAAAAACTTCAACTCTCCCATCATGGACATCTCAAATTTCCTAGTCATCAATAGCTCAAAAGCTTTGTTATGATTGGGGTTAGTTCCACCAAATATAATATCATCAACATATATTTGACATATAAATAAGCCACCCCCTTTAACCCGCTTGGTGAAAAGGGTGGAATCGACCGTACCCATGCAAAACCCATCTTGTAGTAGAAAATCCCTAAGGAACTCATACCAAGCACGTGGAGCTTGCTTTAGACCGTAGAGTGCCTTATGGAGTAAATACACATGGTTGGGTCGGCATGGGTCTTCGAAACCCGGGGGTTGAGCTACATATGCGGTTTCTTTTAGAGGACCATTCAAAAATGCACTTTTCACATCCATTTGGTATAGTTTGAAATTGTGGAAAGATGCAAATGCAAGCAAAAGACGAATAGCTTCAAGACGGGCTACCGGCGCAAAGGTATCCTCAAAATCCATACCTTCTATTTGGGCAAACCCTTGCGCCACTAACCTTGCTTTATTTCTAATAACAATACCATCCTCATCTTGCTTGTTCTTGAACACCCATTTGGTCCCAATGACATTGATGCGATGATCCTTGGGTCTCTCAACTAGAGACCATACTTCATTGCGAGTGAAACACTCCAATTCTTCTTGCATGGCAATGACCCAATCCGGATCAACCAAGGCTTCATGTACCTTGAGTGGCTCAAAACTAGACACAAAAGCATGATGTTGACAATAAGTCATAAGTAATGCATGGTGTCTACGAGTTACCACTCCTTTTGAGATGCTACCAAGGACAAGATCCACTTTCATGTCACTTGCCCTTGTAGCCGCCTTGATCTTCCGAATGGTTCCTTCATGATCAATGAATTCATCTCTTGCTAATATTTGATCATGAGGGACAACTTGAGCTTGAACATGAGTTGAAGATGTTTCTTGATCATCATCATGATCTTGCTCAGTGGGTTGAGGGCTTTCTTCTTGTTCTTCGGGATGTGGCTCATCTTGAGTGGAGGATACATCTTGGGTTGCACTTGATGGTTCAACTTGAGTTGAGCTAGGCTCAACTTGATGTGAGCTTGATACTTCTATTCCATCACCTTGATCATCACTATGCACTTCCATGGGCCGGATGTGTCCAATGCCCATATGCTTGATGGCACTAGATGGATCATCATCATTACCTGCAACACATGGAACAACTTGCTCCACTTGGGAGCCATTATCCTCCAAGAACACCACGTCACAAGATACTTCAATAGTCCCAGTGGACCGGTTGTAGTATCTATAGGCGTGAGAGTTCTCCGCATATCCAACAAAAATGCCCTCTATAGTTCTAGTTTCAAATTTACCAAGCTTCCCTTTATTGTTCTTAACAAGACATTTGCATCCAAAGACACGAATGTACATGACATTAGGCTTGTTACCTGTGAGAAGCTCATATGGAGTTTTGTTGTGGAGGGGGCGGAGGAAGAGCCGGTTGGAGTAGTGGACAGCTGTAGAGATGGCTTCTCCCCAAAAGTTGTGGGGTGAGTTGAATTCACTCAACATGGTTCTTGCCATCTCAACAACACCATTTTGTTGAGGGGTATATGGAGCTGAAAACTCATGCTTGATGCCCTCATCATCAACAAACTCTTGCATAGTGTAGTTCTTGAACTCGGTACCATTGTCGGTCCTAATCGCCTTGATCTCGGATTCATATGTACGTTGAGCTTTCTTGGCGAAGGTGATGAACTCCCTATGGGTCTCATCCTTAGACTTAAGGAGAAAGACCCAAGAGTATCTTGAGTAATCATCAACAATGACAAGTCCATACTTGCTCCCACCAAGAGTATCATAATGTGATGGCCCAAAGAGATCCAAATGAAGGAGCTCCAAAGGCCTAGATGTGGTGACGATACTCTTGATAGGATGTTTCTTCTTGAGTTGTTTTCCCGCTACACATGCACTGCATACACGATCTTTCTCAAAAGAAATGCCGGTTAGTCCAACAATGTGCTCACCCTTTAGGAGTTGTTTAAGATTCCTCATGTTAACATGACCAAGGCGGCGATGCCACAACCAACCTTCGTCATGCTTGGCCGCCATTAGACATGTGGAGGGAGATGGGCTCTCTTTCGAGAGGTCAACCACGTAAAGGTTGTTCTCCACATATCCAACAAGGACCAATTTGAGATTGTCACTCCTAAAGACTTGCACATAATACTTAGTAAAATATGAATTGTAACCGGCATCGGCAAGATGATATATAGAAAGCAAGTTATAACCAAGGTGTTCAACAAGCATGACCGTCTCAAGGCACAAGTCCTTAGAGATTGCCACCTTGCCATACCCAAGTACCTTTCCTTTTGAGTTGTCACCAAAGGTAATGCTTGACTTCTTGTTAATATCTTCAATGAATTGGTCAAGCACACCTCTTCCTCCGGTCATATGATTGGTGCATCCACTATCAAACACCCATTTTGGACCACCGGAGGAATACCCCTACAAAATCAAGTAGAGGATTTAGGAACCCATTGATTAATGGGTTCCCTAGTCATGGCAACAAGATCTTTTGGTACCCAAATCGAGTATCCTCTATAAGCATAGCCATTACGAGGACCAACATAGTTAGCATAAACATCACCATAATAATCAACAAATAAAGCATAGTGATTGTTTGGCCCCGTGCGATCACCACTAGTGGCTTTGCCCTTTGGGGCTTTGCCATCATTAGTGACCTTCTTGTTCTTTTCTTGAGCGGGCTTCTCTTTCTTTTAGTTGTTCTTCTTGTAGGGCTTGGGAACATATCCAAGTCCATACTTTTGATTGTTTGACCTTTGCTTACTCAAGAGGTCATCCAATCCCATCTTACTCTTGGTTGTGGTGAACTTGGCAAGTTCTTTCTTCAACCTAACATTTTCCTCAAGAGTAGTTGCTTGCTCACAAGCCGATTCATTAGGATAATAGTTGAGACCATATTTGGTTACCAAAGATTCAAGATATGCATTGGTCTCAACATGCAAAGATAGTTCCTCTTGTAAACGAACATGTTCCGCAACAAGCTTAGCATGCTCACTAGTAAAGGTGGTGGAACTCTTCATCTTCTGCCCAGAACAAAACATGTGAGAAGGGCCATGAGAAGGCTGTTGTCCTTGCACAACAGGCCAAGAAAAAGGCTTTCAAGTAGTTATCAATGCATATTATTATATGTAATTTTGCTTTTCTTGGGACATGTTTGATCCCAGTGCTCTATCAGACTCTCCTCAGTTGTGAAACACACAGTTTGCTTTTGTACCTTGTGGAAACTATGAATGTCTCAAATGCCTGTGATATTAAGAATCCCCTTTTAATCTCCTTGGTGCCTAGAGTATACCTTACTCTGGGTCTTCTCGGGAAAAATTTCTTTGTTCTCCATGGATAATTGCAAATCTTGGAAAGTCATGAATTGGAACCTGAGAGGAATTAATTCTGATAAGAAATGGGTAGCTCTCTCTAATAAAATTGAAGAATCTGGTTGTGATATTATTTGTTTACAAGAAACCAAGAGAGAATCTTTTGACTTGGCATATATAAGGAAATTTTGCCCAAAAAAATTCAATAAATTTGAATTTGTGCCTTCAGTGGGAGCTTCTGGTGGTCTGATCATTATTTGGAATGGCTCTTTATTCAATGGTGAATTGGCTTTTCACAATGAATTCTCTATATCAGTGAATTTCAAATGTAATCTTTCTAATGATTCTTGGATTCTCACCAATATTTATGGACCTTGCCAACCTGATAAGAAACAATTGTTCATTGATTGGTTTGCAAACATTGATATGCCTCAAGACACTGATTGGCTAATTATGGGGGATTTTAATTTCATAAGAAGCCCATCTGACAGAAACAAACCTGGTGGGGACTTGAATGATATGCTGATGTTCAATGAAGCAATTAGTAATCTTGGCATTGTGGAATTACCTCTGAAAGGAAGAAAATTTACCTGGAGCAACATGCAAAAAGATCCTCTATTGGAAAAGCTGGATTGGTTCTTTACTTCCTCTTCTTGGACTATGTCTTATCCAGCTACTTTTGCATACCCCCTTGTGAAACCCACTTCAGACCATGTACCCTGTGTGGTAGTATTCAATACAAAAATCCCAAAGGCAAAAGTTTTCAGAATTGAGAACCACTGGATGCAACACAGTGAATTCAAGCAAATTGTCCAGGCTGCATGGAATATTCCAGTGGGATATGAAGATAGTGCAAAAAAAATTAATGCAAAATTTAAAAACTTAAGAAGAAGTCTCAAGCTATGGGCAAAGAATCTCCCATGTTTAAAAAAGCTTATTAGCCTGGTCAATGAAGTGATCTATCAGTCACAGAAGAGGTCAGAACTCTATCAGTCATTGAATGGAATTTGAGAGATACTCTGAAGACACATCTCATCACCTTGTTGCAGAACCAAAAAACCTATTGGCAGTAGAGGGGGAAGATTAAATGGGTTAAGCTTGGAGATGCAAACACAAAATTCTTTCACTCTAAGGCAACTATCAATTACAGGCATAATTACATTTCAGTGTTACAAAATTCAGACCAGATGGAGATTGCTGACCATGAAGGCAAAGCATCTATTCTATGGCAAGCCTTCAAAGAAAGAATGGGTCAATCTGATAACCCTGAGATGCAATTTAACCTACCAGATTTCATTGACTCAACTGTTTCTGAGGAAATGAACAACACTCTGCAAGCACCTTTCTCAGACAAGGAAATTGATGATGTTGTTAAACATTTGCCAAATGATAAGTCTCCTGGACCTGATGGTTTCAACAATGAATTTATCAAAACTTGTTGGCCCATTATTGCCCCAGATGTTAAGAAACTGCTTGGTGACTTCCATGCTGGCAATATTACACTGGAGAGTATAAATTCTTCCTTTATCACTCTGATTCCAAAGATAGATAACCCCAGCTCTCCAGGTGATTTCAGGCCCATTTCTTTGCTGAATTCTGTGCTAAAGATCATCACAAAGCTGCTTGCTAATAGACTTCAAGATATCATCCTTTCGTTAGTACACAAGAATCAATATGGGTTTCTTAAGAAAAGATCTATACAAGACTGCCTTGGTTGGGCATTTGAATACCTGTATCAATGTCATCAATCAAAAAAAGAGATTTTAATCTTGAAGCTGGACTTTGAGAAAGCATTTGATAAGATTGAACATTCAACAATTCTGCACATTCTCAAAGCAAAAGGTTTTGGTGATAAGTGGATAAATTGGATCTCAATGATTCTCACCTCTGGAACTTCTGCTGTTATGCTAAATGGAGTCCCTGGAAAGAAGTTTTATTGCAAGAGAGGGGTAAGACAGGGAGATCCTTTATCTCCACTAATCTTTGTGATGGCTGCTGATTTCCTTCAATCTATACTGAACAAAGCTATGGTACAAAACCTTCTCTCAAAACCCATTCCCTGCACACCTTGCCCAGACTTCCCTGTGATTCAATATGCTGATGACACACTCCTGGTTATGGAAGCAAATGCACAACAACTTCTTTGCCTCAAAGCTATTCTGCATTCCTTTGCTATATCTACTGGACTTAAAGTGAACTATCAGAAATCAAGTATGATGCCCATCAATATGACTGCAGAGAGATTAGCACACTTTGCTGCCACTTTAAATTGTAGAGTTGGCTCTCTTCCTTTCACCTATTTGGGCTTGCCACTTAGCATCACAAAACCATCTCTTGAATACTTCCTTCCAATGGTACAAAGAGTTCAAACAAGGCTGGGTGGCATTGCAGATTTTCTAAACTATGGAGGGAAGTTACAGCTTGTTAAGTCAGTGCTGGCTTCACTTCCCATTTTCTATATGTGTTGCTTGGATGTACCCATTACAATTAAAGATCAGGTCATCAAGTATATGAGGCACTGTCTTTGGAGGAAAAAAACTACAGATGTACAAGCAAAAGGAAATGCTTTGGTCTCATGGAAAAAAATATGCAGGCCTAAAGACCAAGGGGGCTTGGGAGTCTTCAACCTAGATGTGCAAAATAAAGCTCTGTTACTCAAGAACTTGGACAAATTTTACAATAACTTGGATATTCCTTGGGTATATCTCATTAGAGAAACTTACTATGATGAAGATAGGCCACCTGGTGTTAAATTAGAAGGATCTTTTTGGTGGAAATCTCACTTGAAGCTCATTGATGCATACAAAGCCATGGCTAGATGTAAACTGGGTGATGGAAAAACTGCTCTGTTTTGGACAGACCTGTGGGGGGATGCTTGTCTACATCATAAATTTCCACATCTCATAACCTTTGCTAAAAAAACTGATCTCTCTGTCAGTAAAGTGATGCAGATGGAATATCTTCAGGATTTGTTCCATCTTCCTTTATCTCAACAAGCTTTTGAAGAGTTTGAACAGCTAGAGACTCTATGCGACTCCATACATTTTGAGAACCAACAACAAGTCTCTGATTCCTGGTGCTACATTTGGGGATCTGACAAATTCTCCACAGTTAATGCATACAAATTCTTGATTGGTGTACAACATGCACCTCAATTTTTTACCTGGATATGGGAATCCTCTTGTCAACCAAAACATCAGTTCTTCTTCTGGTTGCTTTTGCACGATCGTTTAAATACCAGGAATCTCTTAAGAAGAAAAAATTGCAATTTACAGTCCTATAATTGTGCTACTCTAGAATGTAATCAAGAGGAAACGCTAGCACATCTATTCTGGAGCTGCCCTTTTGCTCAGGAATGTTGGAATATTCTCTGTCCTCAGCTTTCCACTCAGCAATCAGTGTTTGAAGCTTTCTATGACATCAAGGAGAAATTAAATGTGCCATTTGCTGTGGAGATCATTATGTTGGCATCCTTGTCCATATGGATTGTCAGAAACAGGAAGATTTTTGAAGGCCAACTACCTTCCATAGGTGCTTGGAAAACTGTTCTCAAACAAGAGCTTCATTTGCTTTCCTATAGAATGAAAAAGAAGTGGGATGCTCAATTCAAAGTCTGGGTTCAACTCTTCAGATGATGGTTTAGAATAGTTTTTTTCCTTCTCTTTCTTTTTCTCTTTCTTTCTTTTCTTTGTTTGTTTCTTTCTTTCTTTCTTTCTTTCTTTTTTGTACACCTTGTACATTTGTAACAGCTTTCTTTTTATTTATCAATAAAAATTGCAGTGGGGATTTTTTCCCACTGTTTCACCCTCAAAAAAAAAAGTAAAGGTGGTGGAGGAACTAGCAACATCTTTATCAACAATAGAATCATTCATTGATTCAAGAGCTTTAGAGTAGGTTTCTTGGAGTAGGTCATGGTTCTTTCCAAGTTTCTTGAGCTCATCCTTGACAAGCTTGTTAGCTCTTTCAACAAGGTGGTCAAGATCCCTAGTGAGAGAAGCATGAGCAACTTCAAGTTCCTCCTTTGAGGCATTAAGCTCTTGAGTCAAAGATTGAGCCCTTTCAATAGTTTCAAGATCCTTAACTTTATCTAGTTCATAAGTTTCAATTTGTTGCTTAAGACCTTGAGATATGCACCTTTCGGTTTTTAGTTCTTGTCTTAGGAGATTGAATCTCCTTTCCTTATCATTCAAATGATATTCTAATTCCTCAATGGACTCATCCTTTTCTTTGAGAGAGTCCATCAAGAAATCAAATTTGACAAGAGCTTCACCACGAAGGGTGCATCTAACATTGTAAAGTTCCTTAAGCACAGTTAATTCATCTTGATTTTCAGCTTCATTGTCAAGGACACTAGACAAAGAAGGTGGGGGTTCCATTACCTTGGTTTCTCTTGCCATAAGACAAGAGCCAATGGTTGTAGATGAGGAAGAGTCGTCGGAGTCATCATCTTGTGTGATTCTTGCCATGAAAGAAGAACCAACATCATTCTTCGTGGAGTAATCCTTGGAGTAGTCATATGTGAAGAGTGACCCGGGCTTAGAGAAAGCCAAACCGGCCACTCCAGCCTCCTTCTCCTCATCTTCCTCTTCTTCATCGGACAAGTACTCGGCCCCAACAAAGGCTCTTCCCTTGTTCCTCTTGTATCGGTCGTTGATTGGGTTTGGCTTCAATCTTGGCTTGACTCCTTTGATGAACTTTGGCTTGTCTACCCTTTTTTCATAAGGGCACTCATTTGCAAAGTGGCTCTCTTCATCACAATTGTAGCAAGTTCTCTTCTTCTTCTTGTCATTGAGGAGCATTGGCAACTTTCCCTTGTACTTCTTGGCAAAGAAGGCAAAGTCGGTAGCGATGTCACTAGTTGAGGTCATCTCCTCATCTTCTTCAACTTCATATTCTTCTTCTCCTCCATGGTCAGCTCTAGCCTTGAGAGCAAGGTTGTGTGACGCTTCATGGTTGTGTGAGGCTTCATCAACGCGGTTCATTGCCATGAGCATTTTTCCTGCCTTGGCCATGTTTTCATTGGCGGCCACATAGGAGACAAGGTCATCGGAATTCAGATCGGCACTCTTGGTCATGATTTGCAAGTTGAGTGCAAGGTTGGTATCTTCTTGCTTGACAGCAATCATAGCAATGACCTTGGACTTTATGAATCCTTCATTCATCTCAAAGCCGTCATCATACTTCTCAGCACCAAGTCCCTTGATCCTTACTCTAAGAGCACCAAGCCTTGCATAGGCATCGGCTATGGATTCTCCTTCTCGAATCATGAACCGGTGAGCTTCTTGCTTTGCGGTCTCATAAAGAGATGATTGGATCAAATCGGTTCCCTCTTGGAGTACTACGATTCGATCCCACAACTCTTTAGCGGAGCCGATGTCATTGACTTGATCAAGGAGCTTGCGATTGATGCCACTTCTAATCTTGTCACGTGCGGAGGCATTGAGTTGACGGTTGTAGAACTCGGTGGAGGTCAATCGAACGGGATCTTGTGGCTCCCGGTATCCATGAAGAATGATCTCCCATAGCTCCACACTGCAGCTGCGAATATGAGATTCCATAGAAGATTTCCAATGTGGAAAGTGAGTTCCATCAAAATGGGGAACGGTCCCACTATGGTTTATATGAGGCATGGATGAAGTGTTTCTGGGATAGTCATGGTTAACTTCATTGTAAGTTTCCTTAGAGCCCGAAGTCCCACTAGGGGCTCCATTAGCAGTTAGGTTCTTAAGCATGACAGACATTTCTGCCATTTGGCTTTGTAGTTCATCCTCCTTTTTCTTCTTCTTGGCCTCATATGCCAAGAATCTAGATTTCATTTCTTTAACCAAAAGGTTAGAGTCATCATCTAGACCCTCGAATAGTTTATCCATCTCACTCTTAAGGCGGTGAAGCCCTTAAAAAGAGTCCAGGCTCTGATACCAATTGAAAGTATAGAGATGGTAAACCTAGAGGGGGGGGTGAATAGGTTTCTACAGATTTTAATTCTTTCTTTGCAATATTAGGCTTTGCGGAATATAAAGGTGAGCCTAATGCAAACCAGGTGAAGCAACCTATATGAGGATACAACTAACTCGAGCACGAAGGCTCTCACAGGCAGTTAAATCACAAGTAAGGAGTTCGGTTAGAGATAACCGATAGCACGCGGAGACGAGGATGTATTCCCGTGTTCCCTTGCTTTGCAACAAGGTACGTCACGTTTGGAGGAGTGGAGGTCCCACGAAGGATTCGCCGCGCCACGAAGGCTCACCCTATTCTCCGGAGCCTATCCCACGAAGGAATAGCTCTCTTACTTGTGGTAGACTTTGAGGTAGCCTCCAAACCTTCACAATCTTGCCCGGAGCAGATCCACAGCCTGGATGCTTCCGGACTCCTCTTGCCCACCTAGGGTTTCCAAAGAACCCTAGGAAGCAAGCTTCTTGATGAATACAAGGGGGAATAAGATTTGGCTTGGTAGAACGGTAGATCGGGTCCTCCTCTATCGTTTCCCCGGAGGGATTTGAGTTTGGGTGGAGGAGGAGGGAGATCTGAGGCTTTTGGTGTTTCTAACAATGGAGTATGAGAGAAGGAGCTCAAGAACAGCTTGTAGTGTAGTGCCTAACCCTTCCAAGGTAGAAGAAGGGGTATTTATAGTGTTCTTCAAAATCTGCCCGTTGCCACTTGCCACCTCAGCATTTTTCCTCGACAAACCCGGTTGACCGGGCCACAGACCGGACAGCCCGGTCGTGAGGCCGGTCAGACCGGATCAGTGACCGGGGCTCCTTTGCATCGTCCTGGCGCTTCTCCGGTTGGTGGCCGGTTGCTGCCCGGTTGCCGCCCGGTCGACCGGACGGAGCGCCGGACACGCCGGTCAGGAGCCCGGTTGACCGGGCGCAAACCGGATCTGCTGGCTCCTCCTTTGGAGCCCGGTTGACCGGCCAGCACGCCGGACTGGCCGGTTGCTGGCCCGGTTGGACCGGGCTGGTGACCGGATTTCTCCTGTAACCCCTTTTTGATTGTTGTTGAAATGGGGGGTCTCCTTTAGCCTTCTTGTTCCTTTGATACACCATTATACCTCTTTGGCTAATACCTGTGAATTATCTTGTAGACATGTATTAGTCCAAATACTCTAGCACGGTGTCATAGTTACCAAAATAACGGATAAGGGTAAAATACCCTTACAAAAATTCAGTGGATCAGAAGGATCTAGCTCAATTGAGCACGTGAGCCGATATTTGGCACAGTTGGGCATGGTCTCAGCATCAGATCAGCTACGTGTGAGGTTCTTTGCGCAATCTCTCACGGGTCCAGCTTTTGGGTGGTACACCTCGTTGCCACCAGATTCAGTTCGAACATGGAAGCAACTGGAAGAGCAGTTTCACATACAATATCATTCAGAGGCTACTGAAGCTGGCATTGCCGATCTGACTCAGGTGCGACAAAGGCGAGGAGAGACGGTGTCTGAATAAATTCAGCGTTTCAGGACTGTTAGGAACCGATGTTATTCGGTTCGATTATCTGAAAAGGAAGCAGTTGATCTGGCAATAGCAGGCCTCTCAGCGCCGCTCAAGGATCTGACTTTCCAAGCAGACTACAATTCGCTGGCGCACATGGTTCAGAAATTGACGTCGTATGAACAGCGCCACCCAGAATTGTACCAGGACAAGTTCAAGCGCGTCGCCCTGGTCGAGACAGAAGAAGATGAAGACGCTGCAGAAGATCAGGAAGTAGCCGTGGCTGAATGGGCTCGGGGGGCAGTGCCCGTGTCCTGCAAATGGGTGAAACAACCAGGGCCAGCAAAAGGGTTTGACTTTGATTTAAGCAAAACGGAGCAGATTTTTGATTTGCTGCTGAAGGAAAAACAGCTGAAGTTACCCGAAGGCCACAAAATTCCTACGTTACAAGAGGTGAACGGGAGACCATACTGCAAATGGCATCACACGTTCACCCACGCCACCAACGACTGCAAATTATTGCGCGGACAGATTCAAATGGCGATAAAACAAGGCCGATTACTCTTCGGTCAGTTTGCCATGAAAGTTGACACACATCCGTTTCCTCGCGTCAACATGGTGGATCTCAGTCACTGCTTAAGAAGCGAGCCAGGCTTCTCTGTTGATATCAACATGGCAGGACTTGTAGACCGCCATGGCAAGGATAAGCCAGAAAGCAGTCACTCCCGTGGAAAAGATAAAGCGGAGGCCGATCCACGCGACCGGCCCCAGCATGATGAAAGGCGGTACCTGACTGAAGAAGAAGTGAGAAGCGTGCGGTATCAACGACCACTCTCCGTGCATCTCCTAAACAAATATGAGCAGCAGTATGACTGACGTCGGCGCTACGACGTAGATGATGAAAGATATCGTCGGTCTGATGCAGATGACAAAAAGTATCGTCGATATGATAGAGACCAAGAAGGGTATGAGCGTCACGCTAGAAGGAGGTCGAGAGAGCAAGAGGACATGGATAGGCATTGGAAATGTCCTTTCTTCAAACACTGCTGGGACTCAGGAATGAGCCGATTGCCTACAATCGAGAACTGCCCAGAGTGCAGACAGCAGAGGAAGGGAACAAATGAAGTTTCAGTGTTCAAGCGTCTAGGGCCTCTCCCACCTCAGAGCAGACGAGCTGAGTCATCTCGAGATGAAGATTTCGAGGAGTTAGATGAAGAAGAAGATAGATATCACCGGCCCCGGTGGTGTCCTGATGGACTCAGCCACTCCCAGAAGCGTAGGGTACAGCGGCTACAAAACCTAGAGGAAGGCGAGGCACAGTACCTGTACACGTTGAGGAAAGCACGGCCCGATCTGGCCGTGAAAATTCAGCAAACGTTGGAAACGGAGACGCGCCCGCCAAAGAAAGTATGGCGCCCCAAACAGACAAAAGCCGATGCAGAGACATCGGCTGATACAAACATGGTGTTCATACTCCCGTCAGAATTTGGTGCTCCAAAAGACGAGGAAGTGTCAGTGGCACAGTTTGACTGCGGTCCACGACCAGTCATCTTTGAGAAGCCACGAGAGAGGAGCTACAGGCATTTCAAAGCCCTATACCTGAGAGGTTACATCAATGGGCAGCCTATCAACAAGATGTTGGTTGACACGGGAGCGGCAGTCAATATAATGTCGTACTCCATGCTACGACGTTTGGGACGTTCCAACGAAGATCTGATCAAGACCAACGTCACGTTAAGCGATTTCAACGGCCAAGCGTCAGAAGCAAAAGGTGTTCTGAACGTAGATCTGACCATAGGCCGAAAAACCATCCCTACGTCATTCTTCATCGTCGACAGCAAAAGTACTTACGCTGTCCTGCTAGGGAGGGATTGGATCCACGCTAACTGTTGCATTCCATCTACAATGCACCAATGCATCATACAATGGGATGGAGATGAAGTGGAGGTTGTTCATGCGGATGATTCGATCGAGATTTCACTAGCTGCCATGAATATTTGGGATGCAAGCGACCAAGAGCCGCTCTCTGGAATCAGTTTGGACGGCTGTGAGCGCATCGAAGCTTCAAAAAACGGGGTGAGGCTGGTCTTATCCACTGGCCTGGCAGAGTAGCAAGATCCAAGTCTATGGGCGTACGTGGCAAGGCCGATCCCTGAGATCGGCCCCAAAAAATAAAAAGCAAAGATCTTACCTCAAGCTTGCCACGTAGCCATAGTAGAGAACCAAAAAGTTGTAAACCCTCATTGAACATTGCAATGAAACAGGAGGCCGATTCTGGCAATCGGCCAAAATTATCCTCAACATGCCTTTTGCCTGTGTTCAGCATTGATCTAGCAGACGATGGAAAGCTGGGGTATGGACTCACATCAGCTGATGAGCTGGAAGAGATTGACATTGGTCCTGGGGATAAGCCACGACCAACATTTATCAGCAAAAAGTTGGATCCGCATCTGAGGGGCCTGTTGATAGCCTTGTTGAAGGAGTACCCAGATTGTTTTGCATGGGATTATACAGAGATGCCTGGGTTAGACAGGAGCATCATTGAACATCGGCTCCCTCTGAAGAAAGGATTTCGGCCGTTCCAGCAGCGAGCACGACAGATGAAGGCCGAAATCTTGGTGGAAGTCAAGAAAGAGATCCAGAAGATGTTGGACGCCGGGTTCATCAGTCCATGCAGGTACGCTGAATGGATTTCCAATGTCGTACCTGTGGAGAAAAAGGATGGCCGATGGCGCGTCGCCATAGATTTTCGGAATCTCAATAGTGTCACTCCAAAAGATGAATATCTGATGCCAGTAGCAGAGACATTGATCAATGCAGCTGCTGGTCATAAAGTTTTAAGTTTCATGGATGGCAATGCCGGCTACAACCAAATCTTTATGGCTCCAGAAGATATACACAAGACTGCATTCAGAGTTCCAGGCTCGGTGGGCTTGTTTGAATATGTAGTCATGACATTTGGACTGAAGAATGCCAGCGCAACATACCAAAGAGCCATGAATTACATCTTTCATGATTTAATCGGCAAATTGGTGGAGATCTACATCGATGACGTGGTGGTCAAGTCTGTTTCGGTGGACGGACACTTGGAAGATTTGCGACACGTCCTGGACCGAACTAGGAAGTTCGGACTAAGAATGAATCCAAAGAAGTGTGCCTTTTGTGTGACGGCCGGTCAGTTCTTGGGTTTCTTGGTTCATGAGCGTGGAATCGAGATCGGCCTAAAAAGCCAAGAGGCAGTGCGAACAATGAAGCCACCCACCACGAAGAAGGAGCTCCAATGTCTCATCGGCAAAATCAATTTCGTCAGAAGGTTTATCTCCAACTTGTCAGGACGAATCGAGCCGTTCATGGGACTGGTCAAAATCAAGTCTGATGAAGAGTTTCGCTGGGGGGCGGAGCAACAGCAAGCATTTGACGATATTAAGGAGTACCTAATGAAGCCACCGGTGTTGGTTCCGCCGCAGCAATATAGGCCATTCTACATTTACTTATCAGTGGTTGACACCTCCATCGCGTCAGTGGTGGTGCAGGTCTATGATGGTCTGGAAAAAGTGGTTTTCTACCTCAGCAGAAGGATGTTGGATGCAGAAACGAGGTACCCTGAGATCGAGAAGTTGTGCCTCTGTTTGTTTTTCACCTGTACCAAGATCCAGCACATCTTGCTGTCAGCAGAAATCATCGTCATATGCAAATCGGATGTCATCAAGCACATGCTGTCGGCTCCTGTATTGAGAGGCCGACTCGGCAAATGGATGTTGATACGTCTCCGATGTATCGATAATTTCTTATGTTCCATGCTACATTATTGATGATATCTACATGTTTTATGCACATTATATGTCATATTTACGCATTTTCCGGCACTAACCTATTAATAAGATGCCGAAGAGCCAGTTGTTGTTTTCTGCTGTTTTTGGTTTCAGAAATCCTAGTAAGGAAATATTCTCGGAATTGGACGAAATCAACGCCCAGGGTCCTATTTTTGCACGAAGCTTCCAGAAGACCGAGGGGGAAAGGAAGTGGGGCCACGAGGCGCCGCCACACTAGGGCGGCGCGGCCTAGGCCCTGGCCGCGCGGCCCTAGCATGTGGGGCCCTCGTGTGGCCCCCCGCGTTGCCCTTCCGCCTACTTAAAGTCTTCGTCGCGAAACCCTCTGTACCGAGAGCCACGATACGGAAAACCTTCCAGAGACGCCGCCGCCGCGAATCCCATCTCGGGGGATTCAGGAGATCGCCTCCGGCACCCTGCCGGAGAGGGGAATCATCTCCCGGAGGACTCTTCATCGCCATGATCGCCTCCGGAGTGATGAGTGAGTAGTTCACCCCTGGACTATGGGTCCATAGCAGTAGCTAGATGGTCGTCTTCTCCTAATTGTGCTTCATTGTTGGATCTTGTGAGCTGCCTAACATGATCAAGATCATCTATCTGTAATACTATATGTTGTGTTTGTCGGGATCCGATGGATAGAGAATACTATGTTATGGTGATTATCAATCTATTACCTATGTGTTGTTTATGATCTTGCATGCTCTCCGTTATTAGTAGAGGCTCTGGCCAAGTTTTTGCTCTTAACTCCAAGAGGGAGTATTTATGCTCGATAGTGGGTTCATGCCTCCATTAAATCTGGGACAAAGGATGAAAGTTCTAAGGTTGTGGATGTCTCGTTGCCACTAGGGATAAAACATTGATGCTATGTCTAAGGATGTAGTTGTTGATTACATTACGCACCATACTTAATGCAATTGTCTGTTGCTTGCAACTTAATACTGGAAGGGGTTCGGATGATAACCTGAAGGTGGACTTTTTAGGCATAGATGCATGCTGGATAGCGGTCTATGGACTTTGTCGTAATGCCCAATTAAATCTCACTATATTTATCATATCATGTATATGCATTGTTATGCCCTTTTCTATTTGTCAATTGCCCGACTGTAATTTGTTCACCCAACATGCTTTTATCTTATGGGAGAGACACCTCTAGTGAACTGTGGACCTCGGTCCTATTCTTTACATCGCATACAATCTACTGCAATACTTGTTTTACTGTTTTCTTCGCAAACAATCATCTTCCACACAATACGGTTAATCCTTTGTTACAGCAAGCCGGTGAGATTGACAACCTCACTGTTTCGTTGGGGCAAAGTACTTTGGTTGTGTTGTGCAGGTTCCACGTTGGCGCCGGAATCCCTGGTGTTGCGCCGCATCATATTTCGCCACCATCAACCTTCAACGTGCTTCTTGACTCCTACTGGTCCGATTAAACCTTGGTTTCTTACTGAGGGAAACTTGCCACTGTGCGCATCATACCATCCTCTTGGGGTTCCCAACGGACGTGTACATCTACGCGCATCAGATGTTTGCTTTATCGGAATTTGATATCCGGTATCATCTTGCGAAAGCAGTCAAGGGACAAGCGTTGGCCGATCTTATTGCTGAACGAATAAACACGGACGTAGCAGCACTATCTGTGCGTGCATGGACCATGTTCTTCGATGGATCGGTCTGTGAGGATGGTTGCGGCATCGGCGTGCTACTCGTGTCGCCTCGGGGGGCAACGTATTCCTTCTCCATCAGGATATCTACCCCTTGCACCAACAATGTTGCTGAGTATGAAGCGATATGCAAGGGAATGGAGTTGCTATTGGACGCTGGGGCAGAGGCAGTTGAGATATTTGGAGATTCCAAATTGGTGATTTCTCAACTCATGGAGGAATACAAGTGTGAGAGCGAGTTGCTCTTCCCATTATGGATACAATGCCGTGAGCTGATGGCACAGTTCAGGTATATAAACTTCCATTGGATCCCAAGGTCGCAAAATACCGAGGCGAACGACCTCGCACAAACGGCGTCAGGATACAAGGACATGACAGATGAAGCCGATTTTCAGGTGAGGTTCATGGAACCCGATGACTGGAGAGCCGATATCTTCAATTACTTGAAAGATCCGGCTCGGAGGGCACCTAAACGGATAAGATACAAGGCCATGAAGTACGTCCTGATCGGCGATGACATGTTCTACATGACTTTGGAAGGGTTACTTCTCAAATGTTTGGGACCAGCCGAGTCCAATCGGCTCTTGCATGAAGTGCATGAGGGTGCCTGTGGAACTCACCAATCGGCTCATAAGATGAAGTGGCTGATCAGGCGATCGGGATTTTATTGGCCCACCATGCTTGAAGATTGTTTCAAATATTATAAAGGGTGTCAAGCATGTCAGAAGTTTGGGAGCATTCAGATTGTACCTGCATCAGCGATGAATCCCATCATCAAGCCGTGGCCGTTCCGAGGGTGGGGCATGGATATGATCGGCAAGATACATCCTCCTTCGAGCAAAGGTCATGTGTGGGTTCTGGCCATTACAGATTATTTTACTAAATGGGTGGAGGCCGTCCCTATGAAGGCAGTGGCATCATCAGATGTTGTCGATTTCGTGAGGGAGCATGTCATTCACAGATTCGGGATTCCCCAGACTATCACGACCGATGGAGGATCGGTCTTCGTTTCTAAGGATTTTAGAAAGTTCTGCGAGGATATGGGAATCAAGCTGATCCGATCGTCTCCATACTATGCTCAAGCAAATGGACAGGCTGAAGCGTCCAACAAAAGTTTGATCAAGCTGATTAAGAGGAAGATCGACGAGCACCCTAGACGTTGGCACGAGGTATTGTCAGAAGCTTTGTGGGCTTATCGCATGTCGTGCCATGGAGCAATAAAAACCTCGCCATACCATCTGGTCTATGGACAAGAAGCTGTGTTACCCTAGGAAATCAAGGCTGGGTCGAGACGGGTTACATTTCAGAATGATTTAACTACTGAAGAATATGCAGCCCTGATGAGTCACAGCATTGAGGATGCAATGGAACTTAGACTTTGGTCCCTTGAGAAAATCAAGGAGAATAAAGCCAAGGTGGATCGCGCATATAATAAGAAGGTAAAGCCAAAGGAGTTCCAGGTTGGTGATCTGGTATGGGAAGCTGTATTGCCGTTGGGGACTAAGGACAAAGTGTATGGTAAATGGTCTCCAAATTGGCACGGCCCGTACAAAGTCGACCAAGTTTTAAAGGGTAATGCATACATGCTCGAGCAGTTGGATGGTGTGAAATTCCCAGTGGCTGTCAATGGCCAGCATCTCAAGAAGTACTTCCCAAGCATGTGGGATGATGGGCAGTAAGATATGGAGGCCGATACACGAAATCGGCCAGTAAAAAAAAATTAAATTTTTTGGGAAACAGCCGATGCACAGACATCGACTTTAGAATAAAAAACAGCCGATGCGCAGTCATCGACTATAGAGGAACAACTGTCATACGCAAGTATCAGGGCACCATTTGATTTTAAGGAACAACTGGTTTTATTGACGATTTGGGTAAAGACCGATGTATTGCCATCGGCTTTTTGAGGAATTCTTCTTCATTGATTAAAAAGGGGATTTCTTACAAGAGGAGCCGATTGCTCAGGAAAAGGGGAACAAAAGGAGAACATATTACTGCTAATCCTATGCTAGTAGTCCCTATTCTAAGGGTTGTCGCTGTCCTCGCTGTCGCCGTGGTAGCCGTCGTCACTGCTGCTGATGAGTTCTTCGTCACTGCTGCCGTAGCCTTCAACAGGGGCTTCTTCTTCCTCATCATCGTCGTCTTCATCGTCATCTGACCAAGCCCAGCCGCGGAGGCGTTTTGCCGGCGGCTCGTCAGAGGAGGTTGATATCTACTCACGCTTCTTTTCCTGTAGACACTGTTGGGCCTCCAAGAGCAGAGGTTTGTAGAATAGCAGCAAGTTTTCCCTTAAGTGGATCACCCAAGGTTTATCGAACTCAGGGAGGAAGAGGTCAAAGATATCCCTCTCAAGCAACCCTGCAATCACAAAGCAAGAAGTCTCTTGTGTCCCCAACACACCAAATACACTTGTCAGATGTATAGGTGCACTAGTTCGGCGAAGAGATAATAAAACACAGGTGGTATAGATGGTGGTAATATTGCAGAAAGTAAAGATGCAAAGAAACAAGAAACAAGCGGCGCCAGAAAATAGCTTGCTGGCGTAGGAAGCAATTCTTTGTGGTGGAAACAAGGCCTAGGGATCATACTTTCACTAGTGGACACTCTCAACATTGATCACATAATAAATAAGTTCTCTTTCCTTTGTGCTACATATACTCTTGTTAGATGATGAACACCACTAATTGTGTAGGATTACACGAACCCTCAATGCCGGAGTTAACAAGCGCCACAACATTCGATATTCATGTTTAAGTAACCTTAGAGTATAATAGATCTTTGCAAAATAAACCAAGTACTAACATAGCATGCACACTGTCACCATCACACTACGAAGGAGGCGTAAATCACATCAATACTATCATAATGACAATTAACTCCACAATCTACAAGAGATTATGATCATAATCTACGACAAGAACTACACGATGCACACACTGTCACCATTACACCATGCAGGAGGAATAGACTACTTTAATAACATCACATGAGTAGCACATAGATAAATAGTGATACAAAACACATTGCAATCATAAAGGGATATAAATAAGCACTTCACTATGCCATTCATAACAGTGAATAAGTATTCTGTGAAATATAGCCTAAGAGACCCACACGGTGCACACACTGTCACCTTTACACACGTGGGACAAGGAGTCTCCGGAGATCACATAAGTAAAACCCACTTGACTAGCATAATGACATCTAGATTACAAGCATCATCATATGAATCTCAATCATGTAAGGCAGCTCATTAGATTATTGTATTGAAGTACATAGGAGAGAGATTAACCACATAGCTACCGGTACAGCCCCGAGCCTCGATGGAGAACTACTCCCTCCTCATGGGAGCAGCAGCGGTGATGAAGATGGCGGTGGAGATGGCAGCGGTGTCGATGGAGAAGCCTTCCGGGGGCACTTCCCCGTCCCGGCGGCGTGCCGGAACAGAGACTCCTGTCCCCAGATCTTGGCTTCGCGATGGCGGCGGCTCTGGAAGGTTTCACGTACCGTGGCTTATTCGTCTCGAGGTTTTAGGTCTGGGGCCTTTATATAGGCGAAGAGGCGGCGTCAGAAGGTCGAAGGGGCGACGACACCATAAGGCGGCGCGGCCAGGGCCTGGGCCGCGCCGGCCTATCATCTGGGGCCTGTGTGGCCCCCCTCTGGCGACTCTCGGGTGTTCCGGATGCTTCCGGGCAAAATAGGAACCTGGGCGTTGATTTCGTCCAATTCCGAGAATATTTCGTTACTAGGATTTCTGAAACCAAAAACAGCAGAAAACAGGAACTGGCACTTCGGCATCTTGTTAATAGGTTAGTTCCAGAAAATGCACGAATATGACATAAAGTGTGCATAAAACATGTAGATATCATCAATAATGTAGCATGGAACATAAGAAATTATCGATACGTCGGAGACGTATCAGCATCCCCAAGCTTAGTTCTGCTCGTCCCGAGCAGGTAAAACGATAACAAAGATAATTTCTGAAGTGACATGCCGTCATAAACTTGATCATATTGTAAACATATGTAATGAATGTAGCGATCAAAACAATGGTAATGACATGAGTAAACAAATGAATCATAAAGCAAAGACTTTTCATGAATAGTACTTCAAGACAAGCATCAATAAGTCTTGCATAAGAGTTAACTCATAAAGCAATAAATCAAAGTAGAGGTATTGAAGCAACACAAAGGAAGATTAAGTTTCAGCGGTTGGTTTCAACTTATAACATGTATATCTCATGGATAGTTGTCAATGCAAAGTAATATAACAAGTGCAATATGCAAGTATGTAGGAATCAATTCACAGTTCACACAAGTGTTTGCTTCTTGAGGTGGAGAGAGATAGGTGAACTGACTCAACATAAAAGGTAAAAGAATGGTCCTTCGCAGAGGAAAGCATCGATTGCTATATTTGTGCTAGAGCTTTTATTTTGAAAACATGAAGAGAGCATAAACGTAAAGTTTTGAGAGGTGTTTGTTGTTGTCAACGAATGGTAGCGGGTACTCTAACCCCCTTGCCAGACAAACCTTCAAAGAGCGGCTCCCATTTTATTTTATTTTTGGGTGGCACTCCTTCCAACCTTTCTTTCACAAACCATGGCTAACCGAATCCTCGGGTGCCTGCCAACAATCTCATACCATGAAGGAGTGCCTTTTTATTTTAGTTTTATTTAGATGACACTCCTCCCCACCTTTGCTTTCTCAAGCCATGGCTAACCGAATCCTTCGGGTGCCGTCCAACAATCACATACCATGGAGGAGTGTCTATTTTTGTTAATTAATTTGGGACTGGGAATCCCATTGCCAGCTCTTTTTGCAAAATTATTGGATAAGCGGATGAAGCCACTAGTCCATTGGTGAAAGTTGCCCAACAAGGTTGAAAGATAAACACCACATACTTCCTCATGAGCTATAAAACATTGACACAAATAAGAGGTAATAACTTTTGAATTGTTTAAAGGTAGCACTCAAGCAATTTACTTTGGAATGGCAGAGAAATACCATGTAGTAGGTAGGTATGGTGGACACAAATGGCATAGTGGTTGGCTCAAGGATTTTGGATGCATGAGAAGTATTCCCTCTCGATACAAGGTTTAAGCTAGCAAGGTTATTTGAAACAAACACAAGGATGAACCGGTGCAAGAAAACTCACATAAAATACATATTGTAAACATTATAAGACTCTACACCGTCTTCCTTGTTGTTCAAAACTCAATACTAGAAATTATCTAGACTTTAGAGAGACCAAATATGCAAACCAAATTTTAGCAAGCTCTATGTATTTCTTCATTAATGGGTGCAAGGTATATGATGCAAGAGCTTAAACATGAGCACAACAATTGCCAAGTATCACATTATCCAAGACATTTTACCAATTACTACATGTAGCATTTTCTGTTTCCAACCATATAACAATTAACGAAGCAGTTTCAACCTTCGCCATGAACATTAAAAGCTAAGAACACATGTGTTCATATGAACCAGAGGAGCGTGTCTCTCTCCCACACAAGGATGAACTTATTCAAACAAAACAAAAATAAAAACAAACAGAGGCTCCAAGTAAAGTACATAAGACGTGAAAGAATAAAAATATAGTTTCACTAGAAGAAACCTGATAAGTTGTCGATGAAGAAGGGGATGCCTTGGGCATCCCCAAGCTTAGACGCTTGAGTCTTCTTAAAATATGCAGGGATGAACCACCGGGGCATCCCCAAGCTTAGACCTTTCACTCTTCTTGATCATAGTATATCATCCTCTTCTCTTGACCCTTGAAAACTTCCTTCACACAAACTTCAAGCAAACTCATGAGAGGGTTAGTGCTTAACCACAAAATTCACATGTTCAGAGGTGACACAATCATTCTTAACACTTCTGGACATTGTACAAAACTTCTGAAAGTTAATGGAACAAAGAAACTCATTCAACATAGCAAAAGCGGCAATGCGAAATAAAAGACAGAATCTGTCAAAAACAGAACAGTACGTAAAGATGCTTCTGGACTGGGCACTTAACTTGCTCAAATGGAAAAACTCAAAACTAATGAAAGTTGCGTACATATCTGAGGATCACGCTCGTAATTTTGCAGATTTTTTAGAATTTTTTATAGAGACTTGTGCCAGAATTCGTGACAGACAGCAATGCTGTTTCTGCGCAGCGATCCCAAATATAACATCAACTTTAACATAGAAACTTTACTTGGCACAAAAACATGATAAGGAGAGGTTGCTACAGTAGTAACAACTTCCAAGACACAAATACAAAATAAAAGTACTGTAGCAAAATAAACACATGGGTTATCTCCCAAGAAGTTCTTTCTTTATAGCCATTAAGATGGGCTCAGCAGTTTTAATGATGCTCTCATGAAAATAGACAATGAAGCAAAAGAGAACATCAAGAAGCAATTTCAAAACACATTTAAGCCTAACATGCTTCCTATGAAAAGGAATCTTGTAAATAAACAAGTTCATGAGGAGCAAAGTAACAAGCATAGGAAGATAGAACAAGTGTAGCTTCAAAAATTTCAGCACATAGAGAGGCATTTTAGTAACATGAAAATTTCTACAACCATATTTTCCTCTCTCATAATAACTTTCAGTAGCATCATGAGCAAACTCAACAATATAACTATCACATAAAGCATTCTTATCATGAGTCTCATGCATAAAATTATTACTACTCCCAACATAAGCATAATCAGTTTTATTAGTTGTAGTGGGAGCAAATTCAACAAGGTAACTATCATTATTATTCTCATCAAGTGTAGGAGGCATAGTATAATCACAATAAAATTTACTCTCCATAGTAGGTGGCACCAAAAGACCACTATCATTATAATCATCATAAATGGGAGGCATATCATAATCAACATAAACTTTCTCCTCAATACCCGGAGGGCTAAAGAGATCATTTTCATCAAAACCGACCTGCCCAAGCTTAGAATTTTCCATAGCATTAGAAACAATGGTGTTCAAAGCATTCATATTAATAACATTCCCATTAGCATGCATATAAAGTTCCATGGGTTTTTTAATTCTCTCTTCAAACACATCATGTCCTAATTCAAGATAAAGTTCATAAAGATCTCTCATATTTTTGTTGTTTTCCATTATGCCTAACTAGTGTAAACAAGAAACAAAAAGATGCAATTGCAGGATCTAAAGGAAATAGCTTCGAGTACTTACAACGGCGCCGGAAAATAGCTTGGTAGCCGAGATCCGGAGTGTGAGTACCTTTTACCTTTCCTCCCCGGCAACGGCGCCAGAAAATAGCTTGATGTCTACTCACGCTTCTTTTCCTGTAGACAGTGTTGGGCCTCCAAGAGCAGAGGTTTGTAGAACAGCAGCAAGTTTTCCCTTAAGTGGATCACCCAAGGTTTATCGAACTCAGGGAGGAAGAGGTCAAAGATATCCCTCTCAAGCAACCCTGCAATCACAAAGCAAGAAGTCTCTTGTGTCCCCAACACACCAAATACACTTGTCAGATGTATAGGTGCACTAGTTCGGCGAAGAGATAATAAAACACAGGTGGTATAGATGGTGGTAATATTGCAGAAAGTAAAGATGCAGTAAAACAGTAAACAAGCGGCGCCAGAAAATAGCTTGCTGGCGTAGGAAGCAATTCTTTGTGGTGGAAACAAGGCCTAGGGATCATACTTTCACTAGTGGACACTCTCAACATTGATCACATAATAAATAAGTTCTCTTTCCTTTGTGCTACATATACTCTTGTTAGATGATGAACACCACTAATTGTGTAGGATTACACAAACCCTCAATGCCGGAGTTAACAAGCGCCACAACATTCGATATTCATGTTTAAGTAACCTTAGAGTATAATAGATCTTTGCAAAATAAACCAAGTACTAACATAGCATGCACACTGTCACCATCACACTACGAAGGAGGCGTAAATCACATCAATACTATCATAATGACAATTAACTCCACAATCTACAAGAGATTATGATCATAATCTACGACAAGAACTACACGATGCACACACTGTCACCATTACACCATGCAGGAGGAATAGACTACTTTAATAACATCACATGAGTAGCACATAGATAAATAGTGATACAAAACACATTGCAATCATAAAGGGATATAAATAAGCACTTCATTATGCCATTCATAACAGTGAATAAGTATTCTGTGAAATATAGCCTAAGAGACCCACACGGTGCACACACTGTCACCTTTACACACGTGGGACAAGGAGTCTCCGGAGATCACATAAGTAAAACCCACTTGACTAGCATAATGACATCTAGATTACAAGCATCATCATATGAATCTCAATCATGTAAGGCAGCTCATGAGATTATTGTATTGAAGTACATATGAGAGAGATTAACCACATAGCTACCGGTACAGCCCCGAGCCTCGATGGAGAACTACTCCCTCCTCATGGGAGCAGCAGCGGTGATGAAGATGGCGGTGGAGATGGCAGCGGTGTCGATGGAGAAGCCTTCCGGGGGCACTTCCCCGTCCCGGCGGCGTGCCGGAACAGAGACTCCTGTCCCCCAGATCTTGGCTTCGCGATGGCGGCGGCTCTGGAAGGTTTCGCGTACCGTGGCTTATTCGTCTCGAGGTTTTAGGTCTGGGGCCTTTATATAGGCGAAGAGGCGGCGTCAGAAGGTCGAACGGGCGACGACACCATAAGGCGGCGCGGCCAGGGCCTGGGCCGCGCCGGCCTATCATCTGGGGCCTGTGTGGCCCCCGTCTAGCGACTCTCGGGTGTTCTGGATGCTTGCGGGCAAAATAGGAACCTGGGCGTTGATTTCGTCCAATTCCGAGAATATTTCGTTACTAGGATTTCTGAAACCAAAAACAGCAGAAAACATGAACTGGCACTTCGGCATCTTGTTAATAGGTTAGTTCCAGAAAATGCATGAATATGACATAAAGTGTGCATAAAACATGTAGATATCATCAATAATGTAGCATGGAACATAAGAAATTATCGATACGTCGGAGACGTATCAGAGGTGTCGTCCTCCTTTTCCTCCTTCTTGTCGGAGGAGGTGTCGTCATCCTCTTCTTCCTCTTCGGCGGAGGAGGTGAGTTTACCCCAGAAGGAGAGGTCGTCATCACTCTCCGCTTCCAGTTCTCCGTCAATGAGGAACCGGAGGTCGTCCTCCCCGTCAGTTAGGGGCAGGTCCCGATCTGACCAGACGAGGAGCTCGGGTGGGCCGTCTGGCACGAAATCGAAGTCCCACTCCTGCTCATCCCAATGCTTGGGAGCGCGTCTATTGTACGCTTCCATCTGGTCGTACTCTGGAACCGGCTCACTCGAGGAAGAGGAGTGGAGAGAAAGAGCCGATGAAGCGGAGGAGGAGGAGGAAGACATGGTTGCAGAGGGGTTTTTTTTGCCAATGGCTGGTGCGGAGTAGAGGATGAAGAAGCAGACTATTTGAAACGGTTAAATAAAGGGGACGTGGTGGAAATTTAATGCTGTGGTGATTTCCGAGGGCGTGGTGCCAAAACTGACGAATCGTGCAGAAGTTGAGAGGACAGGGTATCATGATGAAAGATACTGAAGCGGTTCTGCTCTGCCACGACATGACCCTTCGAAGGAAAAACAGAGTGGTTTTGAAATTATCATTACCAAAACCAGGGGGGCATGTGTTATCACCAGATTTTGGCCAAATCAGGAGATATGCCGTAATTGAGATGGGCTTGAAGAATATACACGTGGAGCGTCTCCGAAGCGGCCTTGCACGAAGAGCTTGGGATAGATGCCCATGTATCTGTATTTTATAGTAGATTGCATCTTAGTTTAGAATTAAAAGATAGAGTTTAACCCGTGCACGGTTAGGTGCACGCCCGAATTAGAAAGTCCCTTGGACTATAAATATGTACCTAGGGTTATTGAGAAAGGAGGACAATCACGTTCACAACAAACACAAACCAGGCGCATCGCCACCCCTTGTTTCGAGGGTTTCTTCCGGGTAAGCATCATGCTGCCTAGATCGCATCTTGCGATCTAGGAAGCGTACGTTTATTCGTTTATCTTGTGTTACTCGTGCTGAAGCGTTGTTGATGGCGAGTAACACTACTTATCGTAGATGTTTTGGGGCTTGCATTGATGTTTTTCTTATACATATCTGCTTAGCTATGCTGCCCCTCGATATCTAGCTGCCCTTATACCTATCTAGGTGTAAGGGCAGCACCTTGCTTGTTCGTTGTTTAGTAGATCCAATCTATTATAGTTGCTCCTTGTTCTTCAAGGATTAGTTTAATATCCGTATGGTTAGGCCTTGAAAACGGGTTGAACGATCCGGTAGTACGAGAGGTGTGGTTTGTTAGCTCTAAGAGGGATTGTTCCGGGAATTAACTTAATGTTGGCTTTTAGGCCTCTTTTAGGGTTAGCTTTCCATCATCTTTCGTGTCTATTAGGCTCAACTACGCGTAGGATGTTCCGATCATGCGGTGAAAACCCTAAACTGTCGTGGATTGGTTTAACTTTATATTGATCAAGCAGGAGCCCCATGTCATCGTAATTCCAACGTGAACCATGGGGCGATCGGCTCTTTGAGCCGATCCACAGGGCAACCTGAGAGCCGATCGGGCTCGTATTTAATGTTTACGTGTCTACCATGCAGGAGACTAATCGAAGCAATCCAACACCTTCCTGACCAGGTATAGGTCAGGTGGCACGCCCTTGCAACCGCCAGGACGTGTGCCGGAACATTGCGGGACGACGTCGAGGGACCAGGGCCCACCCAGCAGTCTTGGCAGCCTCCCGGCTCTTCGTGTTGCTTAACCACTGCTCGCCGGTGGGTTTTGGCAGGCAACAAATCTTGTATATTTCGTCCAAGTCTTCATTCATCATTATGGTGGCTTCAAAGTTCTGAAATCTCCACTTGGGGCGTCCTCTTCAATCCTCAGATGTTTGCTGCCATCTCCTCCATGTGTGATCATGCTTCAATGCTTGTCCTCCTCATCCATGCGAGGACCATCATTCCTAAGAGTAACAAACACATCTGATTTAGGCAGCATCATATTCTCGTGTATATGAGGAATAGTTCCAAGAAACGAAAATACCTGATAGTTAAGTTGTTTGGCACGAGCTCGAGTGATTGGTCCTTGTATATGTGTGGCTGTAGGTACAACGGTTGTATCAACAGATGGGATGTCCTCATCATGCTCCCCTTCTTGAATTGAATTCGTCCTCGACGAAAGCTCATCTTCTTCACCAAAGTAAGGCTTCAAATCTGCAATGTTAAATGTAGGACTAACCAGACTCAATTATGCAGGAAGCTCAAGTTTATATGCAATATCATTTATTTTCTCTAACACCTTAATAGGACCAGCGGCACGTGGCATTAACTTAGACTTGCACAATGCAGGAAAACGATCTTTGCGCAAATGTGATACATCTCCAACGTATCTATAATTTCTGAAGTTCCATGCTAGTTTTATGACAATACCTACATGTTTTGTTCACACTTTATATCGTTTTGATGCATTTTCCGGAACTAACCTATTAACGAGATGCCGAAGTGCCAGTTCCTGTTTTGTGCTGTTTTTGGTTTCAGAAATCCTACAAAGGAAATATTCTCGGAATTGGACGAAATCAACGCCCAGTATCTTATTTTTCCCGGAAGCTTCCAGAGCACCGAAGAGGGGCCAGAGGGGAGCCAGGGGGCCCCACCCCACAAGGCGGCGCGACCAAGGGGGGGGGGGGCGCCCCCCTATGGTGTGGCCCCACCAGGGCTCCCCCGAGGCTGCCCTTCCGCCTATATAAAGTCTCCGCCTCGAAAACCCTAAAAAGATAAGCCACGATACGAGAAAAGTTCCAGAGCCGCCGCCATCGCGAAGCCAAGATTCGGGGGACAGAAGTCTCTGTTCCGGCACGCCGCCGGGACGGGGAATTGCCCCCGGAAGGCATCTCCATCGACACCACCGCCATCTCCATCAACGTTGTTGTCTCCCATGATGAGGAGGGAGTAGTTCTCCCTCGAGGCTAAGGGCTGTACCGGTAGCTATGTGGTTAATCTCTCTCTCGTACTTCAATACAATGATCTCATGAATTGCCTTGCATGATTGAGATCCATATGATGAGCTTTGTAATCTAGATGTAGTTATGCTATTCAAGTGGATTTTACTTATGTGATCTCCAGAGACTCCTTGTCCCACGTGTGTAAAGGTGACAGTGTGTGCACCGTGTGGGTCTCTTAGGCTATATTTCACAGAATACTTGTTCACTGGGTTATGATTTGAGTTGGATGTCTCTATGAAATTGTGGTGTGTTAGTACCTCCTATGAATGCTCAAAGTGACAGCGTGGGGTGTTTATTAGTACTTGGGAATGCATCTTTAAGGTTTGCTTTGCATCCCTACATGGTGAATTAGTGTTCGTTATCCAGCCAGAGAGTAATTCAAAGTAGCATAGTGAAGTGCTTATATTTATATTCAATTATGATTGCATTGTTGAGAGTGTCCACTAGTGAAAGTATGATCCCTAGGCCTTGTTTCTAAGCATTGAAACACCGTTTCCAACAAGTTCTGCTACATGTTCGCTTGCTGCAATATTTACTTCATATCACAATTACTGTTTACTACCATCTATACCACCTGTGTTTTACTATCTCTTCGCCGAACTAGTGCGCCTATACATATGACAAGTGTATTAGGTGTGTTGGGGACACAAGAGACTTCTTGTATCTTAATTGCAGGGTTGCTTGAGAGGACTATCTTTGACCTCTACCTCCCTGAGTTCGATAAACCTTGGGTGATTCACTTAAGGGAAACTTGCTGTTGTTCTACAAACCTCTGCTCTTGGAGGCCCAACACTGTCTACAAGAATAGAAGCACACGTAGACATCAAAATGCAACCAAACAAGATCACCAACATCAAACACAACATGCTTTCTTCCTCTATCCCCATCAATTTTATACTTAGCATTCATGCGTTCTATATTGTCTTTAGTAATCTCATGCAATTTTAATATCAATTCAGCACGTTGTGTAGCATCCAAATCATTTTGCACCGAAGATGGTAAAGGCAATAAATCAATAGGTGCACGTGAAACAAAACCATACACAATCTCAAAAGGGCACATCTTAGTGGTAGAATGCAGCGAACGATTGTAAGCCAATTCAATATGAGGCAAACACTCTTTCCACAATTTTAAGTTCGTCTTCAAAACAGCCCGCAACATAGTAGACAATGTTCTATTTACTACTTCAGTTTGTCCATCAGTTTGGGAATGGCATGTAGTACTAAACAACATTTTAGTCCCCAACTTAGCCCATAAACATCTCCAAAAATGGCTAAGAAACTTAGTATCGCGATCAGAAACAATTGTATTTGGCACACCATGTAAACGATCAATTTCACGAAAGAACAAATCAGCAACATGTGTAGCATCATCAGTATTGTGACATGGAATAAAGTGTGCCATCTTAGAAAACCGATCCACAACAACAAAGATACTATCCCTCCCCTTCTGTGTAGGGGGCAATCCCAAAACGAAATCCATAGAAATATCCTCCCAAGATACACTAGGAACAGGAAGAGGCATTATCACAACTCAGTTTGCAGATATAAGTAAAGCACATATTAACTCCTTTCAAATTATAATGCTCATCATTAAACCATCCCAAAGTTGGTAAACCAAAATGCAAGGTCTCAAATTTACTAGCCACACCATATTGAATTAAACAATTTTGTAGCAAGTTATTTGGCAAAGAATGAATACCAACATTGGAGGTCATATCAAAATGAGAAAGCATATTCACAAATTCAGTTTTATTGGAACTAGAAGAATCATCACACATGATGCAAATCCTATGCACCATAAAAATATCCGCTATGTCATACCGCCCAACCAAATTAAAAGTAAAATCAGGGGCATAAACACTGTTTAAACATTTTAGTTCAGCAATCTTGTTTCTAGCATGTGACAAGGACATCGGAAGATCCATGGTAATAGACCACAAAGAATTATCATGAGAAATTTTAGCTAGAGAGTCATCATATCTAACCAAATTTATACAATCCAAATTAGGGGGAACAATCATGTCACATGGTCCGTTCTTATCAGGAATTCTCTCAACGGGTTCACTCATATCAAAGCACGAATTAGAATCTACAATAGGTGCACTTAAACCATCATCCATCTCAGTTGTTTGATCACATAACATCAAATTAATAGCACAATCCTCTAATATAGGTGCTGTGACCAAATCATTTTCTATCTCATCACATGGCATATTTAAGACAACATTGCATTCACCAATCTCATGTGGATGGACAAAATCAGTACCTTTATTTTTACCTTCTGAATCCGACTTAGAAGATGTTCGCAGCGACGTGTCACAAGTTTGTGGTTGGACGACTCGCACAACAATATTCATCTGTGGAACGTTGGAAGAAACAACCGGTGCTAGTGTGCATGAATTGAAGGGGTCGAAATGGTCCAAAGTTTTCTCCTGTATGTGTTTCTCAAAAGCACAAGCGCGAACATATATACCAATAGTAGAACAAGGAATATACTTAAACATAACCTTAATATCTGGGTTCAAGCCGTTGAAAAACATGTTGCTAGTATTTTCCTCAAACTCTTTTATAGCACAACGGTACATGTAAAATTTAAATTCCTGATAGTGAACATGCACGGTGTTACTACCTTGTTCTAACCGTTTAAATTTGCGGATCATTTTACGTTGATGAGAAAGAGGCACAAATCTATGTCGCAAAGCAGATTTTAAATCTCCCCAAGTAGTAGTTTTATTATCAACAGTTTCTTTAAGTGATATCCCACCAAATGGAAGCAAAACCTGTAAAAAGTATAGCAGCAGTTCTTACTTTCTCGTGTTCAGTAAAATCATGGCATCCAAAAATATGGTCGACTTCAAATTCCCAATCAAAATAAGCATCAGTATTATATCTACCCTCATAAACTGGTAAAGAAATAACCTGATCATGATCTCCGATAAATGGTAGCACGTGCATCTCCATGTTCGTCATGGTCTTCGGGTCGGCGGATTGGTCCTCATTTCCTGGCATGATTAGTACTCAAAAATCACAAGTGTATATGCCTACAAGCTACGCAAATATGGTGGTATCACGCGCAATTTGTCAAGCAAAATACAAAGCTCTTACAAGTTCTTACCAAACAGGAGGAAGGCGATATGGCAACCAACAAAGATCAGTGTCTCCCAAAATTGTCCAAAACGATTACAAGACGTCGATACAATGCATGTGGATAAATATGTAGAGTTGTAGGTAGCTCAATATATGTGGAACTACAACCACATTAGTCAATGTAAAGCTAAAAATCCGTTCAAAGTTGTCAAGTGCTGGTCCTAGACTAGCCCGTACTAGAGACGCGAGCCTAAAACACAAATAAAATCACGCGCTGCAGAAAAAAAACAGTATGGATAACCTACACAAAAATTGTAAGCAGAGCAATATGCCAGAGGCCAGGAAACTTGACCGTGCAGATGCAGAATAGCTGCCACACAAAATATGGCGTGCTGATTGCTTTAAAAGAGAGAGGAAACTGATGTAGTCGTACTATCAATCAACAAACTGGCCTGGTCTGCAGGACATACGAAGTATTTATGTCAATATGCTCTTCTTAGGATACGGAGGAGGTTACGATGCAAAAGGATATGACTTGACACGGTTCAGCATACGCATACTTTAGTTCTGATCGGCACTTCCCTTTATTTTTTTACACCTCTTTTTTCTTCAGCAATCTCTTGTTTTTTTTTTTTTTTTGGGTGAGGTGCCGATCCAACTTTCTAACAAATGGAGACTCGAATAGAAATCTGGAAACAGATCTGGCTTCCCACCTGATACGCAGAAACCAAAACAAAAAGGAAACTGCTGGGCGTCCCCCGGGGATCTGATTTCCCAGCCCCCGGGTCGCCAGCCGTCGGATCGGCCATCTTGAACGGCCAGATCTGCTTTTACTGAATGTAGCAAAAAACCATCTCCCGGCAGCAAAAAATAATCCGATTTTGCTACATTGTAGCGAAAAACAGTTCAGTCACGAAATTAAATAAAAAGGCTGAGCTCGCCGGAGACCTCGTAGCAAAAAAAATGCTATTGTAGCAGAAAAATGCTAATGTAGCAAAACCCAAATATCATCGGAAAACATTGACGAAAACCTCGCCGGAGACCCTCGTAGCAAAATTTCTATATTAAAGTAGCAAAACAACAAAACAATTATAGCAAAAAAAAATAGCATCACAACATTTTTTACAAGGTCTCTGGCGAGGTCATTTCTATTGTATCAAAATAGACTTCGCCTAAATACATCACCGAAAATACTTAGTAGCAAAATATGTATACTAACATAGCAAAACCATAGAACGGTTGTAGCAAATTTTTTTTATATATGACAGCAAAATCCATGTAATGCATGTCGCAAGCCGTCGGCAGCAAGGAAGGCCACCGCGGGCAGCAACTTAGCCCGCCGTCAGTAGCAATGAGGGCCGCTGTCGGCAGCAACCTGACTCGCCCATGGTAGCACCGCCGGGTCGGTGGCGCCGTGCTTGTGCTAGGTGTAGGCGCAGCGGCGGAGAAGCAGCACGGATTCGTGGGGCCACCGGAGGAGCAGCACGGTGCGGGGGCGGCGGGGGAGCAGCATGGTCCTGGGGGCACTCCGCGCGGCCCGTCCCTGTTCCAGCGCAAGGTCCTCCCCCGCTCTAGCGCGTGCGCCGAGGGTAGCCATCTTGGCCTGCCCTAGGGCGGCGGCCGGCGGGAACAGGGCCGGCGGCCGCGGATAACTTGGCCAGCGGCGTGCATGGACCAGGCCGGCGGCGCGAGTGGGGACCTGGCGGCGGCGCGAGCGGAACCCAGCCGGCGGCGCGTGCGGAACCAGCCGGCGGCGCGAGCGAACCCAGCCGGCGGCGCGAGCGGACCTGGCCGGCGGCGCGGCCTACCTGGAGCGGCGGCGATCCGTGACGGGAGGTTCCTCCGTGCGGCAAAAAGTTGCAGGAAAACAGAGAAGATAGAGAGGAGGGTGAACGTGGTGGCCCCCACCCACGTGGGACTCAGTTTCCTTGCCCACCGCGGACACGTGTCGATCGTGGAATAGGGAGGCTGCAACAGCGTGATCCCCCGGGGGAATCAGATCATTTTCCAAACAAAAACTCTCGTATATCAATGTTTTATCTTTTCTTTGCGAATTTACTATATCTCTCCGTATCCACATACAGCGCAAGTTCCGATCTCAACCAGCAAAAAGGTCCTAACGAAACAACTTCTGAAGCAAGACAACCAGACGGATCTCTATCTTTGACCCTACACAGATACCAAGGGAACAAGGAAAATAGAAGAAGGAAGAGGCCGATCAGATTAGAATCTACGGATCTGCGATAAAAAATATTCTTGAAGAAAACTACACATAGTGGTGAACAAAGTATGTGGATATATGGCGGCGGCCGCGATGCGGAAACAAAAGGCGGACGGAATTCGGCACGTGACAAGAACGTGAATAGACTCGAAACTCTAAAAGACAGACACTAAAACCAGCAACTTGACACGATGAAACGAAAATTCAACAAAATAAAAACAAAGTGGTGATAGCGAAAAGGCTATGACTGGTTTTAGGCGAGGATGAACTAATCTAACTTCTTTTTGTGGAGCTTTTTCTGGGTTATAGGTAAAAACAAATGTACACTAGGAAAACTGTAAATCTCACCGAGCAACCTGAAATCTGATACCACTTGGTAGGGCAAAGGAGGCCGATCTTTCGATGAGAGTATGATAGCGTCGATTTGTTGGTGGAGTTCGTGCTTGACGATCCGACTACACGTGCAAAGCTCGTGCGCCAATACAATCGCTAGGACAATCTCCGGGAGTTACTGATCTTGCGGACGCACGATCAGCCTGACCAACGAGGGTCTTAATTCCTACCTGAAATCGAGAACAAGTAAAAACTAATATTACAATCAGAAGTATTGCAGATATAGATGAAAGCTTTATTGAAAAGGTGGGACTCCAAATAGTCGGTCTTGTTCTGGAATCCTCGCTTGGAATGCCATTCTGAATCCTTGCAGGCCTGCTGCCATCTCCATGCACGTTCCTAATCCAATGCTTGGCGTCCATGCTAGATCCATTCCTAAATAATATAAATAAATTTGATTTAGGCAGCATCATATTCTCATATATATTAGGAAGGATTCCTAGTAACGAAGGTACCTGATAATTTAGTTGAAACACACAAGCTCTTGCGAGAGGTCCTTGTATTTGAAGTACAAGAGGATATGTGGATGTAGGAGTATCAGTTGTATCCATCATAGCGATGTCCTCATCATCCTCCCCTTCTTGAACTGAAGTCGTCCTCGACGTAGTCTCATCTTTTTCACGAAAATATGCCTTCAAATCGGAGGTAATGATGTCCTCATCATCCTCCCTTTCTTGAATCAGTACACATGCGCGAAGAACCATCTTTCTTAGGCACCAAAATAATAGGAACATCACATGAACTAAGAGACTCATGAATGTAACATTTATCTTGTAGAACCTGAAATTATCGCTGAATCTCTTTAGTCTCTTCAGGATTGGTACGATATGGCACACGGTTGGGCAGCGAAGCACCTGGAATCAAGTCAATCTGGTGTTCTATCCCACGGATTGGTGGTAGTCCAGGTGGAATATCTTGTGGGAACACATCAATGAATTTCTGCAAAAGGTTAGTGAAAGGATCGTATGCCGCACCTAGAGGGGGGGGGGGGTGAATAGGTGCTAACCAATTTTTAGTTCCTTTTCAATTTAGGCTTGACACAATGGTAAATTCTCTAGATAGGCAACTAAGTGAATTTACCTATATGACAAGGTTACCAACTAAGCAAGATATAGCTAAGCAAAATATAGGAGATAGAATAGGATAGAGGTAACCGAGAGTGGAGCACGCGATGACACGGAGATGATTCCCGTAGTTTCCTTCCTTTGCAAGAAGGTACGTCTACGTTTGGAGGAATGTGGTTGCTACGAAAGCCAAACCAACAGCCACGAAGGCTTCACTCAGATCTCCTGTGAGCAACGCCACAAAGGCCTAGCCCACTTCCACTAAGGGATTTCCTCGAGGCGGAAACCGGGCCTTTACAAAGTTCTTGGGGCACACATCCACAACCGAATTGGAGGCTCTCAAATCTGTAACAACACAACAATCAACAACAATACATCAACACAAATCAACTAGGGATCCAAAAGGAACACTAGCAAGGGGGGCCCTCAAACAAATGAGGGGGAAATGTATATCGCTTCGGTGAGGATGTAGATCGATGTCTTCTCCTTCGAATCTCCAAAGATCAAGAGCTTTGATTGGGTGAGGGAGGAGATCTTGCAAATCTTGAGTTCTTGAGGTGGCTCTAATGGTGGTGAGGCTTGGCAGATTTTTGTGCAATGATTGAGCAAGGAGCAAGGTAGAAGAAGGGGGGTATAAATACCCCCTTCCAAATTCCAGCCGTTGGAGCTTCCGGGGGGGGCGGATAATCCGGCCTAAGTTAGGGCCAGATAATCCGGCCCAACAAAAAGTCCGGCCTCTGGGAAAAACCGGCCAAATATCCGGCCAAAAGTCCGGCCCCTGTCCAGAGCCGCATCGCCTCAGGTCCTTAGCCGATTTGGGGGGGGGGGGGATATTTTGGAAATATCCAGCCCGGATTATCCGGCCCTGGGGCAAATCCGGGCAAATGTTCGGCCAATAATCTGGCCCTTGTACTGAGCCACTTTGCCTCTGGTCCTTAGACGATTTTTGGGGGGGCGGATATTTTGGAAATATCCGGCCCGGATTATCCGGTCTTGGGGCAAATCCGGGCAAAAGTCCGGGCAATTATCCGGCCCATGTCCAGGGAGTACTGAGCCACAAATCCTCAAGTCCTTAGCCGAAAAATGGGGGCCGGATATTCTGGAAATATCCGGCCCGGAATATCCAGCCTGGTGATCCTGTTACAGCTTCTTTTTGACACGTCTCACCACATCCATCACACATATATATATGTATCTATATAATCCTTGTACCACTTAGTCAAACATTAGTGTATCACATACATTGACATCAAACACACAAAACATATTATGAGAGATGTTCTTTCAATCTCCCCCTTTTTGGTGTTTGATGACAATATGCGGATTTGCAAGAGAATCACTATGGAGAGCAATCATGTTGGCAAAACATAGAGGCACTCCCCCTACATGTGTGCATACAAGTAATTTGCATTTGAATACAAATACACAACACATAGGTGCGAGGTGCCTCAACACAAGTGGTATCCAACATGAGCTCTAACAAGAGACATAGACAAATATGAAGTTGAGATAAGGTGGTAGAAATCATACCCATATGGAGATATATAATACGGAGATATAGCATCACACACAATATAATAACCTTAATCTCAACATATAGAAATCCAAAGACCTTAACAATGTCTCACACCACATATAGCACATAGTTTTAAACGGAACAAACCAAACCAAATAGTTCAAATAAGAAGGGGAACACAAGCAGTAAAGGAATGATAAACACATATGCTTGTGCCCAAACCATGCAAATCCCCGAGAGATGTCCTAATAGAACACTTCTCCCCCTTTGGCATCGAAACGCCAAAAAGGAAAAAGCGCGACGCTACTCGCCCCAAGGAGATCACTCGGAGTCCTTGTCATCATCGGTCTGGTACGCCGCTTCCTCTTCCTCTTCATCTTCAGTGTCAGGGGCAGGAGGAGAGCTGTGATACGTCCAAAACGTATCTACTTTCCCGAACACTTTTGCTATTGTTTTGCCTCTAATTTGTGTATTTTGGATACAACTAACACGGACTAACGCCGTTTTCAGCAGAATTGCTCTGGTGTCTCGTTTTTGTGCAGAAATCCAACTTTCAGGAAAAACCTCGGAATTTATACAGAAGACCCTATTTTCTTAGAATATTGGCGGAGCCAAAAGGTCAAGCCAGGTGGGGGCACGAGGGGCCCACACACTAGGCCGGCGCGGCCCAGGAGGGGCCCACGTGGCCCTAGTGTGTGGCGGCCTCGGCTGGCCCCCGACGCCCTCCTTCGGACTACTTATCGCCCTCGACCTAAAAACGCACGGAGAGAAGTCGAAGTCGCCAGAAACCCTCCAGAGAGCCGCCACATCGCGAAACTCCGTCTCGGGAGCCAGAAGTCTCCGTTCTGGCACTCCGCCGGGACGGGGAATTGGAGGAGATCTTCACCGCCATCACCACCAACGCTTCTCCATCGACCAGCCATGTTTCCCCCATCCATGTGTGAGTAATTCCCCCGCTGTAGGCTGAAGGGGATGGTAGGGATTGGATGAGATTGGTCATGTAATAGTCATAAGATTGTTAGGGCATAGTGCCTAGTATCCGTAGATGTCACTTTTATGATATTGTTGCAACTAGCTTGTTATGCTTAATGCTTGTCACTAGGGCCCGAGTGCCATGATCTCAGATCTGAACATGTTATTGATTCATGAAGATATTCGTTGTTTATGATCTTACCTGCAAGTTGTATACACACGTTGCTGTCCGGAACCAATGGCCCCGAAGTGACAGAAATCGGGACAACCGGAGGGAATGGTAGTGATGTGAGGATCACATGTGTTCACGGAGTGTTAATGCTTTGCTCCGGTACTCTATTAAAAGGAGTACCTTAATTTCCAATAGTTTCCCTAGAGGCCCGGCTGCCACCGGCTGGTAGGACAAAAGATGTTGTGCAAGTTTCTCATTGCGAGCACGTACGACTAAATATGGAACACATGCCTATTGATTGATTAGTACTTGGATACCGTTTTATTATTATCTGCAAATGCCCCTGCTTTGATTGTTATATGAGTTTCTCTCATCCATGCAACACCCGTTAATCCGTCCCTGTGCCTACAGTATTTTAATCCTGTTGTTTACTATAATCACTACTGCTGTCTTTATTTCACCGCTGCTGTTATTTCACTATTCCTACTACTATAAAACTGTTACTACTGATAAACTCTTGCGAGCAAGTCTCGTTTCAGTGCAGCTGAATTGACAACTCCGCTGTTAAGGCTTACAAGTATTCTTTGTCTCCCCTTGTGTCGAATCAATAAATTGGGTAATACTTCCCTCGAAGACTGTTGCGATCCCCTATACTTGTGGGTCATCAGGACTATTTTCTGGCGCCGTTGCCGGGGAGCATAGCTTTATTTAGAAGTTCACTTGGATTGATATTGTTCGCTGCAAAGTCTCCATCATGGGTAAACCTCGCAATACTAAGATCGCCATATTACCATCCACTACAAGAAAAGGTACAACTCTTAGTACCTCTGCTGCTCTTGATTCACCATCTGTGATAAGTAAACTTGTTTCACCACCACAAGCTTCAAATGCTGGTACCTCTGCTGAATCTGAAAATTCCTCTTATAATTGTGATGATGCTTCTGCTGTGCTTGATAATGATGGTTCGTTAGGATCTTTTCTAGATGCTACAATTGCTAGGTCTAGGCAAATTGAAAATACTGAAACTCCTAATGAAAATGCTGCTACACCTGTTAATTCACCTGAGTCTGTTGAATATTCTAGTGATGATCTTGATGAAGATTATGTGGAACTTGATGATGATTTTATTGAAAAATGCAATGCTACTACTGATGCAAGAAAAAATAAAAAGTTGCTTGCAGAACATGCTGTTAGATATAAACTGTCTCCCGATCCTAAATTTGCCACATCTCCTATAAACATTAAGGATAAAGATTATGATTTTTCTCTTGATCTATCTCATATAGCTATTGTTGAGAAAACACCCTTTTGTGGTACTGAAAAAGAAAGTGCTGTTGAACACATGATTGAGTTATCTACTCTGAGTAGCTTGTTTTCTGATGATGTCAAGATGCGTACTTATTTTGTCGCTAAATTTTTTCCTTTCTCATTAAAGGATGATGCTAAAACTTGGTATAATAATTTGCCTCCTGGTTCTATTAGAAGTCCAATTTACTTTCGTGATGTTTTCTTTCGAAAATACTTTCCTGCTAGCGCTCAACATATTGCTTTGCAGAGAATTTATAATTTTGACCAGGAAGATGGAGAGAAATTGCCTGAGGCTTGGGCGAGATTTTGCTCTCTTATTAGAGCTCAGCCTGATCATGATTTGGAAAAGCATGATTTACTTGATATATTTTATAGTGGACTAACCATTGAGTCTAGGGCATAAATGGATAGTTGTGCTGGTTGTGTTTTCAGGAAAAGAAATCCAGACGACGCTGAAGAATTATTGGCTAAAATAGGCCGGAATCATGATGATTGGTCTACACCTGAACCAACCCCGACACCGATATTGAAGAAGAGGGGTATGATTAAATTAAATGATGAAGATATGAGGGAAGCTAAGAAGTCTCTTAAAGAGAAGGGTATTAAACCTGAAGATGTGAAGAATTTACCTCCTATAGAAGATTTATGTAAGATAACTCCCCCTTCATCCATGATTGAGGTACACTCTCTTCAACGCTTTACTAGGGAAGAAGTTCCGTATTCAAAACCTCCTGCTCAATGCTTAGATGAGTTTGATAATTATATTGTTAAGCAAGAAAACTTTAATATGAGAGTAGAGAATCATTTAATGGAAAATTCTCGAGCTATTAGTGAATTTCATGATATTGTGGAGAGAACCTCCAATGATGTTAAGATACTTGTTAAACATTTTCATATGGTTCAAACTCAAATTGATCAACTCACTAAAGTGCAAAATGACTTGCTGGGAAATAATTCTAAAGAAAAACATGCTTATGAAGTAACAACTAGAGGTGGTGTTTCTACCCAGGATCCTCTATATCCTGAAGGGCATCCCAAAAGAGTTGAACAAGATTCTCAACTAACTAAAACTAGTGCTCCATCTAAGAAAAAGAAAAAGAAACATAAGAATGTTGTAGAATCCTCTGAACCTGTTAATGATCCTAATAGTATTTCTATTTCTGATGCTGAAACTGAAAGTGGTAATGAACATGATAAAGATAATGATACGGATGATACTCCTGATAAAGAAGAGGTTGAAGAAGAACCTGAAAAGCATGCTAAAAATAAAAAGTACACTAAAGAAGATTTTATTGCTGAGAAACATGGTAATGAAAGAGAACCTTGGGTTCAAAAGCAAATGCCTTTTCCTGCTAAGAAACTAAAATCAAAGGAGGAGGAACATTATAATAAATTTTGTGATTGGATGAAACCTTTATTTTTGCAAATCCCTTTGACTGATGCTATTAAATTGCCTCCTTATTCAAAGTATATGAAAGATATTGTCTCTAACAAAAGGAAAATTCCCAATGAGGAGATTTCCACTATGCTCGCTAATTACTCCTTCAGTGGTAAGGTTCCAAAGAAGCTTGGAGACCCAGGTATACCGATTATTCCTTGTTCCATCAAGAATAATTATGTTAGAACTGCTCTATGTGATTTGGGAGCAGGAGTTAGTGTAATGCCCTTTTCTCTTTATAAAAGACTTGATTTAGATAAGTTGATACCAAATGATATATCTTTGCAAATGGCTGATAAATCTACTGCTATTCCTGTTGGTGTATGCGAAAATGTTCCTGTTCAAGTTACTCAGCATTGCTTGATATTAACTGATTTTGTTGTGTTGGAAATGCCTGAAGATGATAATATGTCCATTATTCTAGGAAGACCCTTTCTTAATACTGCAGGGGCTGTTATTGATTGCAATAAAGGCAAGGTTACTTTCAATGTTGATGATAAGGAACATACTGTCTATTTTCCCAAGAGGATTGATAAAGTATATGGTGTTAATACAATTTTTAATGTGAAAACTATCAAAGTGGGATCCATTGATTGTCCTATATATGAGCCTAAAGAAGAATATCAAACTCTTGTGATTGGATCCATATCAATTCAATATAAGGTAACATGATTGATTTGAGGTTTATTTCTTCTTATGTCATATAAAATTTATTTGGTAGCAAGACTTGATCAACCTTGTTAACAAGTATATTTTAATGCATAAGAGAGCTAAACAACATTTCTTTCTTTCTTTCTTTCTCCCTCCATTTGTTTTACTTGCTGTAGCACTTTTTGTTTTGCAATATGCTTTAGTTGTTTAAGATTTTGGAAATCATTTTCCTGCGTAGTAATAATTAATTTAACACCCAGAAATGTGCATTTTTCGAAGTTCTCAAAAATTTACAAAAATTATACTGGTAGTCCTATTTTTCGAAGAGGCACCTGGGAGCACCTGGGGCTGACCAGTGGGGCACCCCAGGGTGGCACCCCACAGGCCGGCGCGGCCAGCAAGGGGGGCGCGCCACCCTGGTGTGTGGGCCCCTCCTTGCCCCACTTCATCATCTCTTTCACTCAGTGCACTCTCTCTCCCGAAAAAACTCGTACTCACTTTCTCTCACTCGCGTTTCTGCTCAAGAACTCGCGATTTCTCGATCTCTTTGCTCAGCCCAGATTTCTGTCTGAAATTTGGCACATTTGCTCCTTGGTATGTGACTCCTTTGATTGTCCAATTAGAATTTTGTTTGGTTGAGTATATCTTGAATATTTTGCTGCTGTAGATAACATGTTTAGTGAGCTTGCATGCTTGTTCTAAGTGGTAGAAACTAGTTTTGATGCATGTTTAGTACTCTAGCAAGTTCCTATAGTAGTTCCCCTCAATTATATACCTTGAAATCAAATTTTATAATGATTGTTGAAAAATTTCAGAAAAGGAAAATGAACAACTACAACTTTGGAGAGGTGTTCGAAGGAGAGACGACGAGCACGGGGAGGCCCTCGAGGGCATCCACTCGGATTAGACGATCCTATAATGAGGACGTGATTGCACCAAGTTTCGATGAGGGCAATGGAGACCCTAATGCTTCATCTTTTCCATGTTATGAATTTTTGAGCAATGCAGGGTTATTGGATGATTTCTTGACTCTCATCAGAAAGGCGGGATTAACCACCTATATGGAGGATGAGAGGAAGCAATACTACATGCTCACTAAAATCTTTGTGGAGAGCTTCAAGTTCAACAACAAGCACTTCAACCCGACGGTTGCATTCAAGATCTATGGTACTCCTGTCACTATGAAGTTGAAGGATTTTTGTGCCGCATTGGGTATTGCCCCTGCAGGTACAGCTAAGAAGATTGAGGACAACCCCCGGGTTTTGCTGGAGCTCTATCGAGAAATTACAAATGATGATTGCCGCACCATTCAGCGCGGCAAGATAAGAAACATTCAACTCCCCGCCATTAAGTATTTTGCTTATTACCTTGCTACTAGCATTCTTGGTAGGGAGAATACTAGTAATATTTCTAGTTACCATCTTGCTTTCTTAATTGCTGCACTCACTGGGGAGACACCTTATCATTTTGGCTCTGTGATTGCTCGCCATTTGTCTAACAAGGGGCCTATTTATGGGGGAATAATTGCATCGCGTATTTTGGCACGCCTAGATCTCCCTCTTGACCCTAATGATGTAGAAATACCACCTGTTAGGTTAGATATTGCTGCTATGAAGAGTCACCAATTTGTTACAGTTGACTCTAGTATGGATAATATTGTTTATAGAATGTTATTTGCTGACGGGGATGAGAGGGAAGTCCTCTTGCCCCAAACAGATTTGTTCAGTATTGACAGGAAACCACGGTCGCGCTCTAAGGAGGAGGTGGATGAGCAACTGAAGATACAAGGCTTCCACCAGCAACATGACTCCGAGGACGCTGAGCCCTCCTACGACTACACCGTCACATACCCTGTTGCTTCCTCCAGCACATACCTGGAACCGGGTCGTTCTTCGTCGTACTACGGAGACACCACTTCATGGGGACCGTGGGAATGAACTCCACTTAGGCCAAAAGCCTAAGCTTGGGGGGAGGTATACCGGCATCACTCATTCTTTGCATATTATGGTTGCTGGATACTTGTACATACTTGTTTAGTTTCTTAGAGTGGTTTTCTAATAAGAGGGAGATGATATTTGGGGAAGTGCTGTCCAAAAACATATTCTGGGCTGTTATCAAAAAAATTCGTACGCACAGCCAGAACGTTATTTTGAGTTGCCAATTTTTTAGCATGTGCCCCAGGTTGTTATCTAACTTTCATTAGGTGAACACTTTTTGAGCTGAGCAATGGAAGATTTTTGTTAATTTCGATTTCTGTACTGCTGTCAGGTTTTGGCAGATTTCTGTCATCCTGCTTTTCTGTGTTTCTGTTAGTTTGCATTCTTTTGTTTTCGCTTTGTTTCTTTCCTAAAACACAAAAAGACCAAAAATATTTCTGTTGTTTCTCTTCACCATTTATTTATTTGGTTCTTTGCTCTTAGTTTACTTTATTTGCTATCGTTGGTTTGCTATGAGAAAACCCAAAAAGATTTTGCTTTGTTTGCTTGTTTCTTTTGTTCTTGTTTCCAATTCGAAAACACCAAAAATATTTGCTGTTCTTCTTTGGTTTGTAAAGTTCATCATGAGTTCAATGGTCTTCGGTCGCTGGAGCATGGTTTTCATTTCATATTATCCAAGCTACACAAGTGAAAAGCAATAATGACGATCTACAACAATTGGATTGTGGTGAGAGGCTGGTATGAACTCTATTTGTTTTCATTTTTGTACATATACTCATCCATGTGAGCATGCTTAGTTGGTTCATGTGAGGTATATGTTATTTGAGAAAGTCTAGTAGTTCATGATCTCTCATGTTTAGCTCCAATTTATTAATATGAGTAGCATGTCATGGATGTTCGCTTGCATTGTTTTATTCATAAGTAAGTATGGCATTGGGGTATCCTCCTCTGAATAATTCACTTGAATCGACTTGGCACATGCTCACGCATGCATATGACTAAAACAAAAGTCAATTAAGCCTCGCTGATCTACTTTGCTTCAGAGTTCTTGTATCACTTTTATGCCTCCGTTAATTTATTTTGCCGCAAGCATGATTATGATAGTTACTGCTCTCTTGATTTGTCGCTCCCTAGTCTTTTGCTAGCCTTCACTTGTACTGAGCGGGAACGCCGCTCGTGCTTCCAAACACCTGAAAACCAAGTTGTTCCAAAGTGTCCACCATAAATACCTATGCATGGCATTTCAAACCATTCCAAGTAAATTCTCATGCGCTACCTTTAAAACTTTCAAAATGCTCCTCAATTTGTGTTAATGTTTCATAGCTCATGAGGAAGTATGTGGTTTTTAGCTTTCAACCTTGTCATTTACTTTTGACGGACTCTCATATGGACTAGTGGCACATCCGCTTATCCAATAATTTTGCAAAAAGAGCTGGCAATGGGATTCCCAGTCCCAAATTAATTAACTTAAATAGACACTCCTCCATGGTTTGTGATTGTTGGACGGCACCCGAAGGATTCGGTTAGCCATGGCTTGTGTAAGCAAAGGTTGGGGGGAGTGTCATCATCATAATAAAACTTAAATAAAAAGGCACTCCTTCATGGTATGTGATTGTTGGCAGGCACCCGAGGATTCAGTTAGCCATGGTTTGTGTAAGAAAGGTTGGAAGGAGTGCCACATAAACATACAAATAATTCATGGGAGCCGCTCTTGGGAGTCCGGTTGATGAGGTAGTTAGTGTACCCATTACCATTCGTTGACAACAACAAGCACTTCTCAAAATAATTTTACTCCTGTTTTAAAAATGAAAAGTTCTAGCGCATGTTAATCCCTGCTTCCCTCTGCGAAGGGTCAATCTTTTACTTTTATGTTGTGTCTCCACTCTTTCTTTGAGCACTATCTTGAGAGCACAACTTTCATTCTTAGTATAATATGCTTGTCTCAAAATATGATTGATTGTGGTATAACTTTGATGCTTTTATCTTTGACAATCACTACTTCTAGTCTTTCTATGAACTCCAGAGGTGCCTGGGCATTTATGTTTTGCCGATCAAATACGGGCAAGCGAGATACCACTTTATCATATTCTCTTATGAACATTGCAATCCTGCTTATATACATGATTCATGATGCTTATTATTAATTGTTGGTACCTCTCCATGATTGACATAGCTGTTGGATGATCTTATTTGCATGTATCTCATTATGAACTGCTTAAGTATTAGCCATAGCATGAGAATATATACATCATATGAGCAAATGTGTTCGTGAAAGTTCTTTTATCGCTCAGTTGTTAACTGAATTGCTTGAGGACAAGCAATAAGCTAAGCTTGGGGGGAGTTGATACGTCCAAAACGTATCTACTTTCCCGAACACTTTTGCTATTGTTTTGCCTCTAATTTGTGTATTTTGGATACAACTAACACGGACTAACGCTGTTTTCAGCAGAATTGCTCTGGTGTCTCGTTTTTGTGCAGAAATCCAACTTTCAGGAAAAACCTCGGAATTTATACAGAAGACCCTATTTTCCCAGAATATTGGCGGAGCCAGAAGGGCAAGCCAGGTGGGGGCACGAGGGCCCCACACACTAGGCCGGCGCGGCCCAGGAGGGGCCCGCGCGGCCCTAGTGTGTGGCGGCCTCGGCTGGCCCCCGACGCCCTCCTTCGGACTACTTATCGCCCTCGACCTAAAAACGCACGGAGAGAAGTCGAAGTCGCCAGAAACCCTCCAGAGAGCCGCCACATCGCGAAACTCCGTCTCGGGAGCCAGAAGTCTCCGTTCTGGCACTCCGCCGGGACGGGGAATTGGAGGAGATCTTCACCGCCATCACCACCAACGCTTCTCCATCGACCAGCCATGTTTCCCCCATCCATGTGTGAGTAATTCCCCCGCTGTAGGCTGAAGGGGATGGTAGGGATTGGATGAGATTGGTCATGTAATAGTCATAAGATTGTTAGGGCATAGTGCCTAGTATCCGTAGATGTCACTTTTATGATATTGTTGCAACTTGTTATGCTTAATGCTTGTCACTAGGGTCCGAGTGCCATGATCTCAGATCTGAACATGTTATTGATTCATGAAGATATTCGTTGTTTATGATCTTACCTGCAAGTTGTATACACACGTTGCTGTCCGGAACCAATGGCCCCGAAGTGACAGAAATCGGGACAACCGGAGGGAATGGTAGTGATGTGAGGATCACATGTGTTCATGGAGTGTTAATGCTTTGCTCCGGTACTCTATTAAAAGGAGTACCTTAATTTCCAGTTGTTTCCCTAGAGGCCCGGCTGCCTGCGGCTGGTAGGACAAAAGATGTTGTGCAAGTTTCTCATTGCGAGCACGTACGACTAAATATGGAACACATGCCTATTAATTGATTAGTACTTGGATACCGTTTTATTATTATCTGCAAATGCCCCTGCTTTGATTGTTATATGAGTTTCTCTCATCCATGCAACGCCCGTTAATCCGTCCCTGTGCCTACAGTATTTTAATCCTGCTGTTTACTATAATCACTACTGCTGTCTTTATTTCACCGCTGCTGTTATTTCACTATTCCTACTGCTATAAAACTGTTACTGCTAATAAACTCTTGCGAGCAAGTCTGTTTCCAGGTGCAGCTGAATTGACAACTCCGCTGTTAAGGCTTACAAGTATTGTTTGTCTCCCCTTGTGTCGAATCAATAAATTGGGTAATACTTCCCTCGAAGACTGTTGCGATCCCCTATACTTGTGGGTCATCAAGCTGCGAGTGTAGTTGTCCCTCTGAATGCAATCCTCAATATCATTCCAAGGAACCTATGACGAGTGCCACCCACTATAACCTGGGTGAACTGGAGGCTGAGGCGGAGGACCTTGCTCACCACTGAGCTTGTGAAGAATAACCGCCTGAGTATGCTGAATCTCAGAACGCTCTCGGCTGGCCGCATAGTTCTCCTTATGGATCTCAATGTTCATGCACAGTATGTTACGCTGAAACCAACTAAGTTTCTTCACTTGCTTCTTCATGGCAGGAATATCAGCATCACGAGCAGGGGCAAAGCCACTAGAGCGGGCATCTCCCATGAAAGAGTCATGAGGGGGCAGGATTAGGAACCGGCTTCTTCTTGTAAGCCTTCTTGACAGAGTGCTTCTCCGTTGGGAACCGACTCAAGTCTTCATTCATAGCCACAGAGTTGTTGATGAGGAGCTGGATATATGGTGCATATGGCATGGTGGTCCGGGAGACCACGGCATCATGAATCTCATTGAAAATGAAGTCCATGATATCAAGAGAGTAGTCTTGGCGCTCATTCTCATCACGAGCACACTTCAAGCTGAGGTGCAAAAGATCCACAAGGGCTGCACAGAGTGCATCATTGTTTCCACCACTTGGAGCAATGGTGGCTCGAAGGAAACGGAGCACTTGACTGTAGATGGGTAGAAGCCCCTTGGTAGTACCAATCACTCCAGATGAGTCATAGAGATCAAAAAGCACATTTTTGTCCGTCTTCTGAGGACCATGGAGGCGGAGACCACCTTCAGCTGGAACTCCAAGAAAAGAAGCAAACCGGCGCAAGGTTGCCTCACAATGGGTAGAGCCAGACATCCATTCCATAGTGCACTCAGTATCATTCTTGAAGGCCACAGTGGCAAAGAATTGCCTAATCAAGTCAGGACTGTAGTCACACTGAATCTTCATCAGTTCCTTCAAACCCATCCTACCAGTCACCCAGATGGCATCCGCAAAATGATTATTTTCAGCCAAGACATCCACATTGATCGCTTGCATGGGTCGCACTTTCTTCATGGGCTCATAGATATCCTTGTAGATGAACTCCTGCTCCAAGCACCAGAAGCGCCTGCCCTCTATCTCATTATCCCTTGCAACATCTTCATACCAGTTCTTCATACGGATTGCAGCATAAGAAATAAGGTCCATTGACTTGTAGTTCACCATAGGTTCCTTGTTCTTCCTCCTACTAGCGTTGGACTTGCGAGGAGCATTCGAAGCATACTCATCACTTGACCGGTTCTGTCTTGGGCGTCTCCGAGTACCCCGAGAACCACTACCTGTGAGAAGCAAAGATGGATAGCAAAGAGAAGATAATGCTCATAAGTCATGTAAGATACAATAATGTACTCTAGAAACATACTAGGAGTTGGTACAAGTCTAGACAAGAAAGATTGAATCAAACTGCACTAGCGATGAAGCTCCAGGCCGGATAATCCGGTGTCCCCGAGGGGTGGATAATCCGGCCGGGCCGGATAATCCGGCCAGCGCGGGGGCCGGATAATCCGGCCCTGCGGATCTGCAGAAATCGCCAATCAATAACTTGTCTAAGACCAGATCGGCCTCATAGCATGCAAGAGGAGTATACCCCCATCCATTGGAGGAACCGCTTGGAGGAGATGAGAGCTAGGGAGGAGGAGCACCCGATCCACCCAAAAACTCCAAGAGGGAGCGGACGGGGCGGCTCCGGCGAGGAGGAGGAGCTCCGGCGACCTTGAGAGGAGAAAGAGGAGAGAGAGGCGCGTGGGGGCTGGTTGTGAACCGTTTGCCCCCGCAGCCTCGTCCTCAACCCTTTCAGGACCTGCCCAGGCCGGATAATCCGGCCCAAGTTTAGGGCGGATAATCCGACCGGGCCGGATTTTCCGGTTTGCCCAGGGGCCAGATTTTCCGGTTTTATGGAAAATTCCAGAACACCGGAAATCCCGCCTATCTTTTGTTGGTTATTTGCATACCCCATATGTGATGTAATGAAGTATCACAACACATATAAGATGCATATTGACCAATAAGATGGGGCAACCTAGATCATCCGACCGAAATTCCTCAAACTCCAAGTTTTTACCAAAACATGACAAATGAGCAAGATGGAAATGGCTTATAGATGAGTGTAGGATTGGGTTTAGAAAGCTCAAACTGTCAATGGTACATGATCACTTAAGTTTGCAAGATACGAGCGAATAAGGCCAAACTAGAGTGATTTCCCATAAGAACAAGGAGTTGTCAAAGAAAATACATGAAGATCAAAATAACTCCAACTCTTCACAAAAAAGAGTGTGGTGGCCTAGGCCACCATATATGAGTGTTATGGCATGGCACCGCGAAGATATATCTTGGGCCCAAAACCACTACTCATCATTGAAGCTCACATATCATCATATGATATAAAGAGAATGATTTCTTTAATGTTGGCATTATGGGGGGAGGGATAGCTCAATAGTTTAAACCGCACCCCCCCTATCTCCATGCCCACATCTAAACCAAATAAAGTTTTGAGCCAAAGGTGTGTTTGCAAGATGATCAAGCTATACTCCTTGAATCAATGATATTTAGCTCATTCCTCAAATAGCAAAACCTTGCTTCATCAAGAGGCTTCGTGAATATATCGGCAAGTTGGTCTTTGGTAGGAACATAGATAAGTTCAATATCACCACGGGCAACATGATCCCTAATAAAATGATTCCGGATCTCAATATGCTTCGTTCTTGAATGTTGCACCGGATTATAGGCAATCTTGATAGCACTTTCATTGTCACATAATAGAGGCACTTTGTCACAAATGACACCGTATTCCTTTAAAGTTTGCCTCATCCATAACAATTGAGTGCATCCACTTGCGGCGGCAACATATTCGGCTTCGGCGGTGGAGAGAGATATACAATTTTGCTTCTTAGAAGACCAACACACCAAGGACCTACCAAGGAATTGGCAAGCCCCGGAGGTTGATTTCCTATCATCCTTGTCTCCCGCCCAATCTGCATCGGTGTATCCATTGAGAATAAAACTTGAGCCTTTAGGATACCAAATACCATATCTTGGGGTATCAACTAAATATCGAAAGATTCTTTTGAGAGCCATCATGTGACTCTCTTTAGGAGAAGCTTGATACCTTGCACACACACACCAACACTCAACACTATGTCCGGTCTAGATGCACAAAGGTAAAGCAAGGATCCAATCATGGAGCGATATACCTTTTGATCCACCTCTTTACCATTGGGATCTAGTGCAAGATGACATTTAGTAGCCATAGGAGTGGCTACACCCTTCATCTCGGTCATCTTGAACCTTTTGAGCATGTCTTGGAGATATTTTGCTTGGTTGATGAAAGTCCCTTCACTTGATTGCTTGATCTCAAAGCCAAGAAAGAACTTCATCTCTCCCATCATAGACATCTCAAACCTATCGGTCATAAGCTTTGAAAATTCATCATTGAAAGCTTGGTTAGTAGAGCCAAAGATAATATCATCAACATATAATTGGCAAACGAAAAGCTCCCCATTAACCCTCTTAGTAAAAAGAGTGGGATCGATTAGCCCAACATCAAACCCACGGTCTACCTCCTTAAGGTGCTCATACCAAGCTCTAGGAGCTTGTTTGAGACCATAAAGTGCTTTATCAAGCTTGTAGACATGGTTAGGAAAGTTGAGATCCTCAAACCCCGGGGGTTGCTTAACATAAACCTCTTCATGCAAAGGACCATTAAGAAATGCACTTTTCACATCCATTTGTTGTAACTTAAAGTTATGATGCGATGCATAAGCAAGAAGGATACGGATAGACCCAAGGCGAGCCACGGGAGCATAAGTCTCTCCAAAGTCAATTCCTTCAACTTGAGAGAAACCTTGAGCCACCAATCTTGCCTTGTTCCTCACAACATTTCCAAACTCATCTTGCTTGTTCTTGAATATCCATTTAGTGCCTATAACATTGCGGCACTCCTTTGGTGATACGGGGCGACCTTCGGTCTTCACCGCATCATGTGCTTCATCGCCAAGACGGCACGCAAAGGTGAATCTTCTCCTTTACGCGTGCCTCGAATCGCCTATTTGGGACGATATACTACTTCATACTCCGTCATATCTTGATGATAGGAACTCGATGGCAAGTACGGAGGGAAGAGAGGATGCCATGGAGACCCGAGGACGCAAGGCCGATGTCACGGAAGCATGGAAGAGAAGGAGAAAGAGGAGCTGGACGCTCCAGGCCGGAACTTCCGCCCACCACCGCCGGAACTTCCGCCCAGATTCCATCCAAGACTGAAGATGCTCGCACTGAAGAGCTGCGACCGGAACTTCCGCCCCTCATGGCCGGAACTTCCGCCCCCCGACCGGAACTTCCGCCCCTTAGGACCGGAACTTCCGCCCCCGACCGGAACTTCCGCCCCTTAGGACCGGAACTTCCGCCCTATCGAACCTTAGCCAGATCTCAGCCCCTTTTGGCTTGTAACTTACCCCTTCGCCCCTACCTATAAATAGGAACCTACCCCCACCTTCATGAGGGAGAGATGATGTTTAGATGAATTGGCTTATGCCTCTATTATCCCTTTGTGGATTTGGGAAACCCCCCCCCTTAGATTACCCATCTATTGTATCCCTCCTTATCCGGATCTTTTTCCATTCTAGTAATTCTATCAATTGAGAATCTCTTGCTTTGCAACTCTATTCTTAGTTGGTCTTTTACTCTTTGGGAATTCTATTTGGATTTGTCGATCTTTTGCAAGAGATTCTACCTTTGGTCTTTCTCTTACAATTCTATCGGTTGGTGGTTCGGGCCAACGAGGATAACCGATTTGTGTTGTGTGCGTGTGTTTGTATCGTGTTCTTCGCGTTCATCCACCTCCCCGCGAATCCCCCTCCGCAATCACACTCACCCGGGTCAATTCGTGAGATCGGGCAACCCACACGGGCTCAGCCCGCATCATATGGTATCAGGGCAAAGGTTGCCACGGATTTGACCCTCCGATTCCACCAATTTCGCCCAAAATTTTCCCCAAAAAAAATTTCCCCAAAAAATAGCTCGAATTTGGATCTCTGAATTTGTTGCGTTGTTTGTGGTTTTGGTCCACAAATCTTGTGTTATTGGTGTTGATCTATCATCCCTCCAATTTTCACCGTCAAATTCCACCGTTTACACCTCGAATCCAACAATTTTCGCCTCATTTTTCCGCCCGAGTTCGTGCTGTTCTTCGCCCAGATTCAGATCCAGATCCAGAAATTTTGGTATTTTCGGAACTTCTGGTCCCAACCACCGGAACTTCTGGTCCCAGCCTCCGGAACTTCCGGCCGTAACCACCGGAACTTCCGGTCCAGCGGAACTTCCGCCCAACTTCCGGAAATAGCAGTTTGGCTCGCAGTAACCCCTGGATACACGCTTTTATTTCCGGAACTTGGCCGGAACTTGACCGGAACTTCCGCCCGGACCACTTTTTGACCCAAATTTCAGCAACTTTTGACCCCCAACTTTGACCCAACTTTTGACAACTTTCCGGAGCCGTTTGACCTCAAATTTTGACCACTTCGATTGCTCGTTTTGACCCAACTTTTCGGGCATTAACTTTTGTGTTCGGATTTCCTTGTGGAGTGCATTGGTTGTCTATTCCGCTTCCGCGCCTACACCAACACCGCGATGACACCTTTGGCACCCCGGATTCCGACGCAACTTCGACACCATCATCGACACCACCTCGATCATCGCAAGTTCGTGTGCTTGACACCGCCTAACATCAATAGGTATAACTTGCCTCACCTCTTGTATCCCCGTTTCTTTCTTTGTGTACCTATCCCATTGAGAGTAGCTTTCCGAGTGTTTCGAAGCATTGCACAAGTGTCACGACCGTGAGAGGGTGTGTGCGTTGTGTTGAGCAAAGCTCCAAAGCAAGATCGGTGAGAAAGATACAGAAAAGAAGAAAAGTGTGACATAGATAAAAAAAATAAAGCTTCTAAGCATAGAGAAAAAAAAAGTGAAAAAAAGAAGAAAAAAAAAGAAATAGAAAAAGAGTGTGTGTCCACCAATACAAAGGAGTGCAAAGCTTGTATCCACTAAGAGAGAAAAGAGAAGAGTGGCGTCTTGTGCAAATCTAGTTGCTTCTCTCATATGCAACCAAGCTACGGTCTCTCTTGTGTTGGCGTGACACCGAGCATATAGTCTTCGTTAGGATCATCTTGTTACTTGCTCACTTCCTTGGTCGCGCTAACCCCATTGTTCTTCCTTGTGTGTGTTTCCGTGTTTCCTTGACATAGATCACCGCTTTTGACATTTGACTTTGGATCTTACCCACATTTGACAATAGACATTTTCTTTGGTTCTTTTTGTTTTCTATCCACTCCCGCACCTACCACCATATATAGTTCTTAGCCTTTTGCATGTGCTTTGAGTGTGTGTGTGTGAGTACATATCGGTTATTCTCTAACTTGAACCATTTTCTCGATTTTGTTGTGAGCTTTGACTTTTGGTAGTTCTCTTTCCACCATATATACACATCCTAGTTCCTAGACACAAAATGACTCCACACGAACAACCCGAGATGAGAGCCTACTATGCCAACTTAGATACTCAAATAGCCAAGATGACCACCCAAGATAAAGCCGAGTGCAACGCATACTTCAAACACCTTGAGAGCAAGAGTGACACACCACATGAATTGAGTGAGGACGTTTTGATTTCTAACACATTAACCTCTACTCCTCTTGTGTTGTCTTCCTCTTTGATAGGTTGCTCGGACATCGACGACGGCATTACCATGGAAATGAGGGACTCCACTATATGTGAGATGAGGGACTCCACTATATGTGAGATGAGCGACTCCACTATATGTGAGATGAGTGAATCCACTATACATGAGCTTGAGTGCCTCCACCTTGAGGATATGAGTGATACACCGAGTGAGATGAGAGTGGTAGTTGATAGGTCAAGTGAGGCCATTTCGAATTCTAACAACTTACCCTCTACCTCTAGTATGTTTCCTCATGTCTCATTAGGTTCCATGGATGACGAGACGCTGATACGTCCAAAACGTATCTACTTTCCCGAAAACTTTTGCTATTGTTTTGCCTCTAATTTGTGTATTTTGGATACAACTAACGCGGACTAACGCTGTTTTCAGCAGAATTGCTCTGGTGTCTCGTTTTTGTGCAGAAATCCAACTTTCGGGAAAATCCTCGGAATTTATGCAGAAGGCCCTATTTTACCAGAATACTGACGGATCCAGAAGGACAAGGGAGGTGGAGGCCCGAGGGCCCCACACCATAAGGCGGCGCGGCCTAGGGGGGCCCGCGCGGCCCTATGGTGTGGCCCCCTCGGCCGGCCTCCGACGCCCTCCTTCGGACTACTTATCGGGTTCGACCTAAAAACGCACGGGGAGAAGTCGAAGTCGCCAGAAACCCTCCAGAGAGCCGCCACATCGCGAAACTCCGTCGCGGGAGCCAGAAGTCTCCGTTCTGGCACTCCGCCGGGACGGGGAATTGGAGGAGATCTTCACCGCCATCACCGCCAACGCCTCTCCATCGACCAGCCATGTTTCCCCCATCCATGTGTGAGTAATTCCCCCGCTGTAGGCTGAAGGGGATGGTAGGGATTGGATGAGATTGGTCATGTAATAGTCATAAGATTGTTAGGGCATAGTGCCTAGTATCCGTAGATGTCACTTTTATGATATTGTTGCAACTTGTTATGCTTAATGCTTGTCACTAGGGCCCGAGTGCCATGATCTCAGATCTGAACATGTTATTGATTCATGAAGATATTCGTTGTTTATGATCTTACCTGCAAGTTGTATACACATGTCGCTTTCCGGAACCAATGGCCCCGAAGTGACAGAAATCGGGACAACCGGAGGGGATGGTAGTGATGTGAGGATCACATGTGTTCACGGAGTGTTAATGCTTTGCTCCGGTGCTCTATTAAAAGGAGTACCTTAATTTCCAGTAGTTTCCCTAGAGGCCCGGCTGCCACCGGCTGGTAGGACAAAAGATGTTGTGCAAGTTTCTCATTGCGAGCACGTACGACTAAATATGGAACACATGCCTATTGATTGATTAGTACTTGGATACCGTTTTATTATTATCTGCAAATGCCTCCGCTTTGATTGTTACATGAGTTTCTCTCATCCATGCAACGCCCGTTAAATCCGTCCCTGTGCCTACAGTATTTTAATCCTGCTGTTTACTATAATCACTACTGCTGTCTTTATTTCACCGCTGCTGTTATTTCACTATTCCTACTGCTATAAAACTGTTACTACTGATAAACTCTTGCGAGCAAGTCTGTTTCCAGGTGCAGCTGAATTGACAACTCCGCTGTTAAGGCTTACAAGTATTCTTTGTCTCCCCTTGTGTCGAATCAATAAATTGGGTAATACTTCCCTCGAAGACTGTTGTGATCCCCTATACTTGTGGGTCATCAAGACTATTTTCTGGCGCCGTTGCCGGGGAGCATAGCTTTATTTGGAAGTTCACTTGGATTGATATTGTTCGCTGCAATTCTCCATCATGGGTAAACCTCGCGATACTAAGATCGCCATATTACCATCCACTACAAGAAAAGGTACAACTCTTAGTACCTCTGCTGCTCTTGATTCACCATCTGTGATAAGTAAACTTGTTTCAACACCACAAGCTTCAAATGCTGGTACTTCTACTGAATCTGAAAATTCCTCTCATAATTGTTATGATGCTTCTGCTGTGCTTGATAATGATGGTTCGTTAGGATCTTTTCTAGATGCTACAATTGCTAAGTCTAGACAAATTGAAAATACTGAAACTCCTAATGAAAATGCTGCTACACCTGTTAATTCACCTGAGTCTGTTGAATATTCTAGTGATGATCTTGATGAAGATTATGTAGAGCTTGATGATGATTTTATTGAAAAATGCAATGCTACTACTAATGCAAGAAAAATTAAAAAGTTGCTTGCAGAACATGCTGTTAGATATAAACGGTCTCCTGATCCTAAATTTGCCACATCTCCTATAAACATTAGGGATAAAGATTATGATTTTTCTCTTGATTTATCTCATATAGCTATTGTTGAGAAAACACCCTTTTGTGGTACTGAAAAAGAAAGTGTTGTTGAACACATGACTGAGTTGTCTACTCTTAGTGGCTTGTTTTCCGATGATATTAAGATGCGTACTTATTTTGTCGCTAAATTTTTTCCTTTCTCATTAAAGGATGATGCTGAAACTTGGTATAATAATTTGCCTCCTGGTTCTATTAAAAGTCCAAAAGAATTGCTTGATGTTTTCTTCCGGAAATACTTTCCTGCTAGTGCTCAACATGCTGCTTTGCAGAGAATTTATAATTTTGACCAGGAAGATGGAGAGAAATTGCCTGAGGCTTGGGCGAGATTTTGCTCTCTTATTAGAGCTCAGCCTGACCATGATTTGGAAAAGCATGATTTACTTGATATATTTTACAGTGGACTAACCATTGAGTCGGGCATACCTGGATAGTTGTGCTGGTTGTGTTTTCAGGAAAAGAACTCCAGGGCATTTTACGTTTGAAGAATTATTGGCTAAAATAGGCCGGAATCATGATGATTGGTCTACACCTGAACCAACCCCGACACCGATAGTGAAGAGGGGTATGATTAAATTAAATGATGAAGATATGAGGGAAGCCAAGAAGTCTCTTAAAGAGAAGGGTATTAAACCTGAAGATGTGAAGAATTTACCTCCTATAGAAGATTTATGTGAGATAACTCCCCCTTCATCCATGATTGAGGTACACTCTCTTCAACGCTTTACTAGGGAAGATATTTCGTATTCAAAACCTCCTGCTCAATGCTTAGATGAGTTTGATAATTATATTGTTAAGCAAGAAAACTTTAATATGAGAGTAGAGAATCATTTAATGGAAAATTCCCGAGCTATTAGTGAATTGCATGGTATTGTGGAGAGAACCTCCAATGATGTTAAGATACTTGTTAAACATTTTCAAATGGTTCAAACTCAAATTGATCAACTTACTAAAGTGCAAAATGACTTGTTGGGAAATAATTCTAAAGAAAAACATGCTTATGAAGTAACAACTAGAGGTGGTGTTTCTACCCAGGATCCTCTATATCCTGAAGGGCATCCTAAAAGAGTTGAACAAGATTCTCAACTAATTAAAACTAGTGCTCCATCTAAGAAAAAGAAAAAGAAACATAAGAATGTTGTAGAATCCTTTGAACCTGTTAATGATCCTAATAGTATTTCTATTTCTGATGCTGAAACTGAAAGTGGTAATGAACATGATAAAGATAATGATAAGGATGATACTCCTGATAAAGAAGAAATTGAAAAAGAACCTGAAAAGCCTGCTAAAAGTAAAAAGTACACTAAAGAAGATTTTATTACTGAGAAACATGGTAATGAAAGAGAACCTTGGGTTCAAAAGCAAATGCCTTTTCCTGTTAAGAAACTAAAATCAAAGGAGGAGGAACATTATAATAAATTTTGTGATTGGATGAAACCTTTATTTTTGCAAATCCCTTTGACTGATGCTATTAAATTGCCTCCTTATTCAAAGTATATGAAAGATATTGTTACTAACAAAAGGAAAATCCCCAATGAGGAAATTTCCACTATGCTCGCTAATTACTCCTTCAATGGTAAGATTCCAAAGAAGTTGGGCGACCCAGGTATACCGACTATTCCTTGTTCCATCAAGAATAATTATGTTAGAACTGCTCTATGTGATTTGGGAGCAGGTGTTAGTGTAATGCCTTTTTCTCTTTATAAGAGACTTGATTTAGATAAATTGATACCAACCGATATATCTTTGCAAATGGCTGATAAATCTACTGCTATTCCTGTTGGTTTATGTGAAAATGTTCCTGTTCAAGTTACTCAGCATTGCTTGATATTAACTGATTTTGTTGTGTTGGAAATGCCTGAAGATGATAATATGTCCATTATTGTTGGAAGACCCTTTCTTAATACTGCAGGGGCTGTTATTGATTGCAATAAAGGCATGGTTACTTTCAATGTTGATGATAAGGAACACACTGTCTATTTTCCCAAGAGGATTGGTAAAGTATGTGGAGTCAATACAATTTTTAATGTGAAAACTATCAAAGTGGGATCCATTGATTATCCTATATATGAGCCTAAAGAAGAATATCAAACTCTTGTGATTGGATCCATATCAATTCAATATAAGGTAACATGATTGATTTGAGGTTTATTTCTTCTTATGTCATATAAAATTTATTTGGTAGCAAGACTTGATCAACCTTGTTAACAAGTATATTTTAATGCATAAGAGAGCTAAACAACATTTCTTTCTTTCTTTCTCCCTCCACTTATTTTACTTGCTGTAGCAACTTTTGTTTTGCAATATGCTTTAGTTGTTTAAGATTTTAGAAATCATTTTCCTGCACAGTAATCATTAATTTAATACCCAGAAATGTGCATTTTTCGAAGTTCTCTAAAAATTACAAAAATTACACCGTTGGTCCTATTTTTCGACGAGGCACCTGGGAGTACCAGAGGATGACCTGTGGGGCACCAGAGGGTGCCACACCATAGGCCGGCGCGGCCAAGGAGGTGGGCACGCCACCCTGTGGTGTGGGCCCCTCCTTGCCCCACTACTTCATCTCTTCCTCCCAGCATCTTCTCTCTCCCGAAAAAACTCGCACCAAGTTCCTCTCACTCGTGTTTCTGCTCAAGAACTCGCGATTTTTCGATCTCCTTGCTCAGCCCAGATTTCTGTTTGAAATTTGGCACATTTACTCCTTGGTATGTGACTCCTTTGATTGTCCAATTAGAATTTTGTTTGGTTGAGTATATCTTGAATATTTTGCTGCTGTAGATAACATGTTTAGTGAGCTTGCATGCTTGTTCTAAGTGGAAGAAACTAGTTTTGATGCATGTTTAGTACTCTAGCAAGTTCCTATAGTAGTTCCCTTCAATTATATACCTTGAAATCAAATTTTATAATGGTTGTTGAAAATTTCAGAAAAGGAAGATGAAGAAATTCAAATTTGGAGAATTGTTCAAGAAAGGAACAACCAGCACCGGTAGGCCCTCGAGGGCATCCACTCAGATTAGGCGATCCTACAATGAGGATGTCATCGCGCCTAGCTTCGCGCCCGAGGAGGACAATGGGGCTCCTAATGCTTCATCCTTCCCATGTTATGATTTTCTGACAAATGCAGGGATATTGGATGACTTCTTCACCCTTGTCAACAGGGCAGGCTTAGCCACCTACGTGGCAGATGAAAGGGAGCAATACTACATGCTCACCAAAATTTTCGTCGAGAGCTTCAAGTTCCACAACACGCAATATGAGCCGACAGTTGCATTCAAGATCTATGATAATCCTGTTACTATGGAATTGGAATAATTTTGTCGTGCATTGGATATTGCCCCTGTAGGTACAGCAAGGAGGATTGATGACAACCCCCGGGACCTGTTGGAGCTCTACCGAGGAATCACCGAGGATGATTGCCGCACCATTCAGCGCGGGAAGATAAGAAACATCCAACTCCCCGCTATTAAATATTTTGCATATTACATTGCTACTAGCACTTTGGGTAGAGAAAATACTAGCAATATCTCTAGCTACCATCTTGATTTCTTGAATGCTGCACTTACTGGAGAGACATCTTATCATCTTGGTTCTCTTATTGCTCGCCGCCTGTCTAGCAGGGGGCCTATTTTTGGAGGAACTATTGCACTACGCATTCTAACACATTTAAGACTTCCTCTTGATTCTAATGATGTGCCATTAACCCCTAGGAGACTAGATATTGCTGCTATGAAGAGTCATCATTTTGTTACTACTGATTCCACTATAGATAATATGGTCTATAGAATGTTGTTTGCTGACGGGAATGAGAAGGAAATCCCTCTTCCCCAGCCGGGTTTGTTCAATATTGACAGGCAATCATGGTCGCTCACTAAGGAGGAGGTGGAGGAACATATGAAAATACAAGAATTCCACCAGCAACATGACTCCGAGAACGCCGAGCCCTCCTACGACTGCACCGTCACATACCCCGATGTTTCCTCCAGCACATACCTGGAACCGGGTCGTTCTTCGTCGTATTACGGAGACACCACTTCATGGGGACCGTGGGAATGAACTCCACTTGGGCCAAAAGCCTAAGCTTGGGGGGAGGTATACCGGCATCACTCATTCTTTGCATATTATGGTTGCTGGATACTTGTACATACTTGTTTAGTCTCTAGAGTGGTTTTCTAATGAGAGGGAGATGATATTTGGGGAAGTGCTGTCCAAAAACAGATTCTGGGCTGTTACCAAAAAAATTTTTTCACACAGCCAGAACGTTATTTTGAGTTGCCAATTTTTGAGCATGTGCCCCAGGTTGTTATATAACTTTCATTAGTTGAACACTTTTTGGTCTGAGCAATGGAAGATTTTTGTTAATTTTGATTTCTGTACTCCTGTCAGGATTTGGCAGATTTCTGTCATCCTGCTTTTCTGTGTTTCTGTTAGTTTGCATTCTTTTGTTTTCGCTTTGTTTCTTTCCTAAAACACAAAAAGACCAAAAATATTTCTGTTGTTTCTCTTCACCATTTGTTTATTTGGTTCCTTGCTCTTAGTTTACTTTATTTGCTATCGTTGGTTTGTTATGAGAAAACCCAAAAAGATTTTGCTTTGTTTGCTTGTTTTCTTTTGTTCTTGTTTCCAATTCGAAAACACCAAAAATATTTGCTGTTCTTCTTTGGTTTGTAAAGTTCATCATGAGTTCAATGGTCTTCGGTGGCTGGAGCGTGGTTTTCATTTCATATTATCCAAGCTACACAAGTGAAAAGGCAATAATGACGATCTACGACAATCTGATTGCGGTGAGAGGCTGGTATGAACTCTATTTGTTTTCATTTTTGTACATATACTCATCCATGTGAGCATGCTTAGTTGGTTCATGTGAGGTATATGTTATTTGAGAAAGTCTAGTAGTTCATGATCTCTCATGTTTAGCTCCAATTTATTAATATGAGTAGCATGTCATGGATGTTCGCTTGCATTGTTTTATTCATAAGTAAGTATGGCATTGTGGTATCCTCCCCTGAATAATTCATTTATATCGACTTGGCACATGCTCACGCATGCATATGACTGAACAAAAAGTCAATTAAGCCTCGATGATTTATATTGCTTCAGAGTTATTGTATCACTTTTATGCCTCCGTTAATTTATTTTGCCGCAAGCATGATTATGACAGTTACTGCTCTCTTGATTTGTCGTTCCTTAGTCTTTTGCTAGCCTTCACTTGTACTGAGCGGGAACGCCGCTCGTGCTTCCAAACACCTTAAAACCAAGTTGTTCCAAAGTGTCCACCATAAATACCTATGCATGGCATTTCAAACCATTCCAAGTAAATTCTCATGCGCTACCTTTAAAACCTTCAAAATGCTTCTCAATTTGTGTTAATGTTTCATAGCTCATGAAGAAGTATGTGGTGTTTAGCTTTCAACCTTGTCATTTACTTTTGATGGACTCTCATATGGACTAGTGGCACATCCGCTTATCCAATAATTTTGCAAAAAGAGCTGGCAATGGGATTCCCAGTCCCGAATTAATTAACTTAAATAGACACTCCTCCATGGTTTGTGATTGTTGGACGGCACCCGAAGGATTCGGTTAGCCATGGCTTGTGTAAGCAAAGGTTGGGGGGAGTGTCATCATCATAATAAAACTTAAATAAAAAGGCACTCCTTCATGGTATGTGATTGTTGGCAGGCACCCGAGGATTCAGTTAGCCATGGTTTGTGAAAGAAAGGTTGGAAGGAGTGCCACCCAAAAATAAATAAAATGGGAGCCGCTCTTGTGAGTCCGGTTGATGAGGTAGTTAGTATACCCATTACCATTCGTTGACAACAACAAACACCTCTCAAAATAATTTTACTCCTGCTTTACAAATGAAAAGCTCTAGCGCATGTTAATCCCTGCTTCCCTCTGCGAAGGGTCAATCTTTTACTTTTATGTTGTGTCTCCATTCTTTGTTTGAGCACTATCTTGAGAGCACAACTGTCATTCTTAGTATAATATGCTTGTCTCAAAATATGATTGATTGTGGTATAACTTTGATGCTTTTATCTTTGACAATCACTACTTCTAGTCTTTCTATGAACCCCAGAGGTGCCTCGGCATTTATGTTTTGCCGATCAAATACGGGCAAGTAAGATACCACTTTATCATATTCTCTTATGAACATTGCAATCCTGCTTATATACATGATTCATGATGCTTATTATTAATTGTTGGTACCTCTCCATGATTGACATAGCTGTTGGATGATCTTATTTGCATGTGTCTCATTATGAACTGCTTAAGTATTAGCCATAGCATGAGAATATATACATCATATGAGCAAATGTGTTCGTGAAAGTTCTTTTATCGCTCAGTTGTTAACTGAATTGCTTGAGGACAAGCAATAAGCTAAGCTTGGGGGGAGTTGATACGTCCAAAACGTATCTACTTTCCCGAACACTTTTGCTATTGTTTTGCCTCTAATTTGTGTATTTTGGATACAACTAACGCGGACTAACGCTGTTTTCAGCAGAATTGCTCTGGTGTCTCGTTTTTGTGCAGAAATCCAACTTTCGGGAAAATCCTCGGAATTTATGCAGAAGGCCCTATTTTACCAGAATACTGACGGAGCCAGAAGGACAAGGGAGGTGGAGGCCCGAGGGCCCCACACCATAAGGCGGCGCGGCCTAGGGGGGGCCCGCGCGGCCCTATGGTGTGGCCCCCTCGGCCGGCCTCCTACGCCCTCCTTCGGACTACTTATCGGGTTCGACCTAAAAACGCACGGGGAGAAGTCGAAGTCGCCAGAAACCCTCCAGAGAGCCGCCACATCGCGAAACTCCGTCGCGGGAGCCAGAAGTCTCCGTTCTGGCACTCCGCCGGGACAGGGAATTGGAGGAGATCTTCACCGCCATCACCGCCAACGCCTCTCCATCGACCAGCCATGTTTCCCCCATCCATGTGTGAGTAATTCCCCCGCTGTAGGCTGAAGGGGATGGTAGGGATTGGATGAGATTGGTCATGTAATAGTCATAAGATTGTTAGGGCATAGTGCCTAGTATCCGTAGATGTCACTTTTATGATATTGTTGCAACTTGTTATGCTTAATGCTTGTCACTAGGGCCCGAGTGCCATGATCTCAGATCTGAACATGTTATTGATTCATGAAGATATTCGTTGTTTATGATCTTACCTGCAAGTTGTATACACATGTCACTGTCCGGAACCAACGGCCCCGAAGTGACAGAAATCGGGACAACCGGAGGGGATGGTAGTGATGTGAGGATCACATGTGTTCACGGAGTGTTAATGCTTTGCTCCTGTGCTCTATTAAAAGGAGTACCTTAATTTCCAGTAGTTTCCCTAGAGGCCCGGCTGCCACCGGCTGGTAGGACAAAAGATGTTGTGCAAGTTTCTCATTGCGAGCACGTACGACTAAATATGGAACACATGCCTATTGATTGATTAGTACTTGGATACCGTTTTATTATTATCTGCAAATGCCTCCGCTTTGATTGTTACATGAGTTTCTCTCATCCATGCAACGCCCGTTAAATCCGTCCCTGTGCCTACAGTATTTTAATCCTGCTGTTTACTATAATCACTACTGCTGTCTTTATTTCACCGCTGCTGTTATTTCACTATTCCTACTGCTATAAAACTGTTACTACTGATAAACTCTTGCGAGCAAGTCTGTTTCCAGGTGCAGCTGAATTGACAACTCCGCTGTTAAGGCTTACAAGTATTCTTTGTCTCCCCTTGTGTCGAATCAATAAATTGGGTAATACTTCCCTCGAAGACTGTTGCGATCCCCTATACTTGTGGGTCATCAGACGCCGATCATGGAGAAGATGTACATGGTGCATGAAGATGATGCTATCACACCATGCTTGCTTGAAGATGAACATGGAGGCCACATGGAGCCTACTACTTCCACAACACCTACCTCAAATGAGTCGGACTACAAAGGTACCTATATAGGTGTTGATGATGCCATGATCCCACTAGTGGACATGATGATTTGTGAGTGCTTGCATGAGTTGGATGATCATATTGCTATGTCATATGCTTCTTTCACATTCCCATGTGATACTTGTGATACACCTATTGTTGATCATGCGGAATTAGTTGCTTATGATGATATTTTCATGCCATGCTATGAGTCTTTCGAGTTACTTCCTCTTGCTTGCAATATGTCGAACAATTGCTCTTTCCTATGTGTTGCTTGCAATGATGATGATGATAATATTTGTGTTGTGACAACCTTGCCGAACAATTGCTCTTTCCATAGGTTTGTCGACAACAATGATAACATGTTGAACATGTTTTGCTCTAAATGTTTGCAATACTCTCCCATTAATGCAACCAAAATGTTGAATACTTGCTCTTTCCAATGCTTGGTTTGCAATGATGTTAATATGCTTGTAAATGAGATTTCCCCCATAGCTCTCTCAAATTTTGGAGACTTTGCATATATCCATGTTGAGCATGTTCCCATGTTTACTCCGCATATTCACCATATCTATTATGATGCTTTGCTTAACGCTAATGGTGATGTGCAAAAGAGATGGACCATCATGATGGATGATGTGTTCATATACCATGCACACACATTCTTTGCTTTGCCTATTGTGTGTGTAGGTACACGGAAGACAAGTTCAACCTCGATTGAGCACGAGTTGACCAAACGAGCTCTTGAGAGCATAATACAAGTGAGTTCAAGATCGAACCCGGCTCTAATACCTTTCCCATGCTTTGCATTGAACATGCCGAACAATTTCTCTTTCTTATGGTTCTTTTGCAAGCATGATGATGTGATTCTTACCGTTGGTGTTGCCTCAAACAAGTTGACCAATTTCTCTTTCATGTGGTTTGTTGGCACGCACGGTTGTGAATTTTTTTGCTTGGTGAACTTTTTGGATGATATGTCTTGTGTTGCACCAAATATGAGGACCATTTTCTCTTTCCAATGGTTTGTGTGCACACATGTTGATAATATTTTGGACACTTCCTCTTATGCGTTTTGGCCAAATTCTCCACTTATTGCTTCAAGGGTGTTGAACAATTTCTCTTTCCGATGCCTTGAGTGCAACAATGCACATGAGTTTCTACATGAGATGGACATCATAGTCGTCTCACATTTTGGAGTTTTTGTGTTTTCACATTTGGAAGATGTTCATATGGAGTTCTTACACATTGACCTTGCACATGCATTATTCTTGATAAATTTGTGTTGTGCTAACGGTGTTGTGAACATGAAAGGACATGTCATCGATGATGTGCTCCAATATCACACACAAAAATACTTTGCTTGGTCTTTGTTGTGTGAAGGTACAAGTGACTTGTGGATGAGCGTCAACGAATGGGTTCAACCCCACACTTCGACTACACAAGATCTCTCCATGAGAGCACACCGGCATGTTGCTAAGGTGACCTCCTTCTACTTACGCTCTCTTGCTAAACCTGTGGAACATTGGCTATGCTTTGAGTGTTGTTTGGCTTTTCTTGTGCTATTGATAGGGCTCTTGACAAGTGAAGCAACATTCAAGCGTTCGTGTCATCTACCTCCTCTACACGTTCATGATGAGATATCGTCGAGGACGACTCTTTTTCAAGTGGGGGGAGATGATACGGGGCGACCTTCGGTCTTCACCGCATCATGTGGTTCATCGCCAAGACGGCACGCAAAGGTGAATCTTATCCTTTATGCGTGCCTCGAATCGCCTATTTGGGACGATATGCTACTTCATACTCCGTCATATCTTGATGATAGGAACTCGATGACAAGTACGGAGGGAAGAGAGGATGCCATGGAGACCCGAGGATGCAAGGCCGATGTCACGGAAGCATGGAAGAGAAGGAGAAAGAGGAGCTGGACGCTCCAGGCCGGAACTTCCGCCCACCACCGCCGGAACTTCCGCCCAGATTCCATCCAAGACTGAAGATGCTCGCACTGAAGAGCTGCGACCGGAACTTCCGCCCCTCATGGCCGGAACTTCCGCCCCCGACCGGAACTTCCGCCCCTTAGGACCGGAACTTCCGCCCCTGACCGGAACTTCCGCCCCTTAGGACCGAAACTTCCTCCCTATCGAACCTCAGCCAGATCTCAGCCCCTTTTGGCTTGTAACTTACCCCTTCGCCCCCTACCTATAAATAGGAACCTACCCCCACCTTCATGAGGGAGAGATGATGTTTAGATGAATTGGCTTATGCCTCTATTATCCCTTTGTGGATTTGGGAAACCCCCACCTTAGATTTCCTATCTATTGTATCCCTCCTTATCCGGATCTTTTTCCATTCTAGTAATTCTATCAATTGAGAATCTCTTGCTTTGCAACTCTATTCTTAGTTGGTCTTTTACTCTTTGGGAATTCTATTTGGATTTGTCGATCTTTTGCAAGAGATTCTACCTTTGGTCTTTCTCTTACAATTCTATCAGTTGGTGGTTTGGGCCAACGAGGATAACCGATTTGTGTTGTGTGTGTGTGTGTTTGTATCATGTTCTTCGCGTTCATCCACCTCCCCGCGAATCCCCCTCCGCAATCACACTCACCCGGGTCAATTCGTGAGATCGGGCAACCCACACGGGCTCAGCCCGCATCATTTGGCTTCTCTACTAAGGTCCACACTTTGTTGCGCTTGAAGTTGTTGAGTTCCTCGTGCATAGCTTCCACCCAATCCGAATCTTCAAGGGCTTAAAATACTTTCTTGGGTTCCACTAAGGAGATATAAGCATGATGATTGCTAAAGTTAGCCAATTGCCTTCTTGTGGAAACCTTTGCTCGAACATCACCAAGGACCTTGTCATGTGTGTGTCCAAGAATTTCAAGGGTCCTTTCTCTTCTTGCTAGACGACGGGCCTCGATCTCCTCCTTGGTTCTTCTAGGCCTTGGAGGTGTCACTTGATCAACTTGATCATTTGGGTCCCCGTCTTGACCTTCAATTTGAGCTTCCTCAATTTCTTGAGAATGCTCAACCCCATGTGCTTGATCTTGGACAATATTTGGTGAAGTGCAAACATCGAATGGAAACTCATCGGAGCCATCATGAATTCTTGATTGATCTTGTCCTTGATCTTGTACATGAGAGGGAGGGTGTTCTTCTTGTTCTTGGGTTGGTGCATCATTAGCTTCAAGAGATGGGGTTTGTTGATGTTGAGAAGATGAGGGCTCCACCGTGGTAGAGCATAGTCCTTCCCGAGACGCCACACCGTGTCCCTCAATGGGGCGGAAAAATCCCACACCCATTCTTACTATGGCATCTTGAGGTATTTCATCACCTGCACATACATCAACTTGCCCCACTTGGGAGCCATCATTTTCTTCGAACTTCACACTACAAGATTCGATGATAATCTTGGAAGATATATCAAAGACTCTATAAGTGTGAGATTCGGCACCGTAAACAACAAATATACCCTCCAAAGCTTTAGGAGCAAATTTAGACAAAGAAACTCCTTTGATTTTATAGAAAACCTTACACCCGAACACCTTGAAGTATGAGATATTAGGCTTGTTCCCGGTGAGTATTTCATATGGAGTCTTGTTCAAGCCCTTACGGAGATAGAGCCGGTTAGAAGAATGACAAGCGGTGGAGATGGCTTCGGCCCAAAAATTATAGCGGGATTTGTATTCCGCCATCATAGACCTTGCCATATCCAAGAGAGTCCGGTTCTTCCTCTCCGCAACACCATTTTGTTGAGGGGTGTATGCAGCGGAATATTGATGTCTTATCCCCTCATCACTAAGAAAATCATTGAGTGTATAGTTCTTGAACTCGGAGCCATTGTCACTTCTTATTGCCATAATAAGCAGGTTGTGTTGGCGTTGAACCTCGGCGGAAAAGTTAATGAAGATTTGTTGAGTCTCATCTTTCGGTTTGAGAAAGAAGACCCAAGTGTATCTTGAATAGTCATCAACAATTACCAAGCAATATTTCTTCCCACCAAAGCTTGCATGAGTGGTAGGACCAAAGAGATCCACATGAAGGAGCTCCAAGATCCTCTTGGAGGAGATGATAGTCTTGCTTGGGTGTGGAGAGTCATGCATTTTGCCTTCAACACAAGCCCTACAAACACGATCTTTGGCAAAATAAACATTTTCCATTAGTCCCACAATATGGTTCCCCTTGTGAAGACTTTGCAAAGTTCTCATGTTGACATGGGCTAAGTGGCGATGCCACAACCAACCCACATCCGCCTTTCTGAATAGGCACATCGCACTTGAAGGGGTGGTCCCCGAAAAGTCCACCACATACAAGTTATGTTTGTGATACCCAACGAAAGCGACTTTAGAGTCTTGCTCCACAAGAGGACCACAATATCATTATCAATAAAGACGGCGAAACCCATCTTGCCAAGGGCGGATACGGAAAGAAAATTGTAACCAAGGGTTTTGACAAACATGACATCCACAAGAGTAATGTTGTGTGCAACCACGACCTTGCCAAAACCCAATACCTCGGATGTAGAATTATCGCCAAAGGAGACGGTGATATTATTTATATTGGGCCTCAACTCCTTGACGAGGTTCTTGCCGCCGGTCATATGACTTGTACATCCACTATCAAGTACCCATTTTGAACCTCCGGCGGCATAGTCCTACATGAGATCAATTCTTGGATTTAGGTACCCATTTCACAATGGGTCCTCTTTTGTTAGCAACAAGGGTCTTTGGGACCCAAATAGACCAAGCAACATAATGATACGCGTAGATGCACACGTCCGTTGGGAACCCCAAGTGGAAGGTATGATGCGTATAGAAGCAAGTTTCCCTCAGTATGAAACCAAGGTTATCGAACCAGTAGGAGCCAAGAAGAACGTGAAGGTTGTTGGTGGAGGAGTGTAGTGCGGCGCAACGCCAGTGAAACCGGCGCCAACGTGGAACCTGCACAACACAATCAAAGTACTTTGCCCCAACGTAACAGTGAGGTTGTCAATCTCACCGGCTTGCTGAAAACAAAGGATTAAACGTATCGAGTGGAAGATGGTGTTTGTTTGCAAAGAACAGTAAGAACAATGATTGCAGTAGAATGTATTCAGATGTAAAAGAATGGACCGGGGTCCACAGTTCACTAGTGGTGTCTCTCCAATAAGATAACTAACATGCTGGGTGAACAAATTACAAAGGGCAATTGACAAATAAAGATTCAATACATATCAATGATGATTACTATGTGATTTAATCAGGGCATTACGACAAAGTACATAGACCGCTATCCAGCATGCATCTATGCCTAAATAATCCACCTTCAGGTTATCATCCGAACCCCTTCCAGTATTAAGTTGTAAAAAACAGATAGTTGCATTAAGTATGGTGCGTAATGTAATCAACACAAATATCCTTAGACAAAGCATCAATGTTTTATCCCTAGTAGCAACAGCACATCCACAACCTTAGAACCTACTGTCACGATCCCAGATTCAATGGAGGCATGAACCCACTATCGAGCATAAATACTCCCTCTTGGAGTTAAAAGTAAAAACTTGGCCAGAGCCTCTACTAGTAACGGAGAGCATGCAAGATCATAAACAACACATATATGATAGATTGATAATCAACTTGACATAATATTCTATATTCATCGGATCCCGCCAAACACAACATGTAGCATTACAAATAGATGATCTTGATCATGTTAGGCAGCTCACAAGATCTAAACAATGATAGCACATGTGGAGAAGACAACCATCTAGCTACTGCTATGGACCCATAGTCCAAGGATGAACTACTCACGCATCAATCCGGAGGCGGGCATGATGATGTAGAGCCCCTCCGGTGATGATTCCCCTCTCCGGCAGGGTGCCGGAGACGATCTCCTGAATCGCCCGAGATGGGATTGGCGGCGGCGGCGTCTCAGTAATGTTTTCCGTATCGTGGCTCTCGGTACAGGGGGTTTCGCGACGAAGGCTATTTGTAGGCGGAAGGGTAGGTCAGGGGGCGAGGCGAGGGGCCCAGACCACAGGGCCGCGCGGCCAGGGCCTGGGCCGCGCCGCCCTATTGTCTGGCCACCTCGTGGCCCCACTTCCTTCCCCCTCGGTCTTCTGGAAGCTTCGTGTAAAAATAGGACCCTGGGCATTGATTTCGTCCAATTCCGAGAATATTTCCTTACTAGGATTTCTGAAACCAAAAACAGCAGAAAACAGCAACTAGCACTTCGGCATCTTGTTAATAGGTTAGTGCCAGAAAATGTATAATAATGCTGTAAAGTATGTATAAAACATTCAAGTATTGTCATAAAAGTAGCATGGAACATAAGAAATTATAGATACGTTTGAGACGTATCAAGCATCCCCAAGCTTAGTTCCTACTCGCCCTCGAGTAGGTAAACGATAACACAAATAATTTCTGAAGTGACATGCTACCAACATAATCTTGATCAACATTATTGTAAAACATATGAGATGAATGGAGTGATCTGAACAAAAGATTGCTAACAAAGATAATGACTAAACAAATGAATCATATAGCAAAACTTTTCATGAATAGTACTTTCAAACAAGTATCAACAAGACTTGCATAAGAGCTAACTCATAAGCAATAAATTCAAAGTAGAATGCATTGAAGCAACACAAAGGATGATTAAGTTTCAGCAATTGCTTTCAACTTGTAAAATGTATATCTCATGGATATTTGTCAACATAGAGTAATATAACAGGTGCAATAAGTAAACATGTAAGAATCAATGCACACAGTTAACACAAGTGTTTGCTTCTAAGATAGAAAGAAGTGGGTAAACTGACTCAACAATAAAGTAAAAGAATGGCCCTTCGCAGAGGGAAGCATGGATTACTATTTTTGTGCTAGAGCTTTTGTTTTGAAAACATAGAAACAATTTTGTCAACGGTAGTAATAATTCATATGTGCTATGCATAATACTTCCTACAAGTTGCATGTCTCATGCATAGAGTACTAATAGTGCTCGCACCTTGTCCTAATCAGCTCGGAAAACACGGATTATCATCGCATAACATATGTTTCAACCAAGTGTCACAAAGGGGTACGTCTATGCCGCCTGTACAAAGGTCTAAGGAGAAAGCACACATTGGATTTCTTGCTTTTGATTATTCTCAACTTAGACATCCATACCGGGACAACATAGACAACAGATAATGGACTCCTCTTTTTAATGCTTAAGCATTCAACAACAGTTAATATTCTCATAAGAGATTGAGGTTGTATGTCCAAACTGAAACTTCCACCATGATACATGGCTTTAGTTAGCTGCCCAATGTTCTTCTCTAACATATGCATACTCAAACCATTTGATCATGAAATCGCACTTACTTCAGACAAGACGAACATGCATAGCATCTCACATGATATCCAACAAAGGTAAAGTTGATGGCGTCCCCAGAAACATGGTTACCGCTCAACAAGCAACTTATAAGAATTAAGACACATAACTACATATTCATCATCACAATAGTTTTTAAGCTATTTGTCCCATGAGCTATATATTGTAAAGGTAAAGGAATGAAATTTTAAAGGTAGCACTCAAGTAATTTACTTTGGAATGGCAGAAAAATACCACATAGTAGGTAGATATGGTGGACACAAATGGCATGGGTTTTGGCTCAAGGTGTTTGGATGCACGAGAAGCATTTCCTCTCAGTACAAGGTTTGGGCTAGCAAGGTTGTTTGAAGCAAACACAAGTATGAACAGGTACAGCAAAACTTACACAAGAACATATTGCAAACATTACAAGGCTCTACACTGTCTTCCTTGTTGTTCAAACACTATACCAGAAAATATCTAGACTTAGAGAGACCAATCATGCAAACCAAATTAAACAAGCTCTACGGTAGTTCTCCATTAATAGATTAAACTACATGATGCAAGAGCTTAAACATGATCTATGAGAGCTCAAACAATTGCCAAGTTAATCCAAACCATATGCAGCATTTTCTGATTCCAACCAAATAGCAATTTAACGAAGCAATTTCAGCCTTCGCCATGAACATTAAAGCACAATTAAGAACACAAGTGTTCCATATGAAAAAGCGGAGCGTAATATCTCCAATATAAGAATGGTGGGATCCAACTTTATTCAAAACAAAACGAAAATAAAAGCAAACCGACGCTCCAAGTAAAGAACATAAGATGTGATGGAATAAAAATATAGTTTCACTAGAAGTGACCTGATAATGTTGTCGATGAAGAAGGGGATGCCTTGGGCATCCCCAAGCTTAGATGCTTGAGTCTTCTTAAAATATGCAGTGATGAACCACCGGGGCATCCCCAAGCTTAGACCTTCACTCTTCTTGATCATAGTATATCATCCTCTTCTCTTGACCCTTGAAAACTTCCTCCACACCAAACTTCAAGCAAACTCATTAGAGGGTTAGTGCATAATCAAAAATTCACATATTCAGAGGTGACACAATCATTCTTAACACTTCTGGACATTGCACAAAGCTTCTGAAAGTTAATGGAACAAAGAAACTCATTCAACATAGCAAAAACGGCAATGCGAAATAAAAGGCAGAATCTGTCAAAAACAGAACAGTCCGTAAAGACGAATCTGGCAGGGGCACTTAACTTGCTCAAACGGAAAAACTCAAAACTAATGAAAGTTGCGTACATATCTGAGGATCACGCTCGTAAATTTTCAGATTTTTTTATTTTTTTACAGAGAGCTCTGCGAGAATTCGTGACAGACAACAATGCTGTTTCTGCGCAGCAATCCAAATATAGCATCAACTTTAACATAGAAACTTTACTTGGCACAAAAACATGATAAGGAGAGGTTGCTACAGTAGTAAACAACTTCCAAGACTCAACAATACAGTAAATAAAATGAAACTTGGGTTATCTCCCAAGAAGTGTTTTTCTTTAACGCCTTTCAGCTAGGCGCAGAAAGTGCAAATCAAGTATTTTCAAGAGAAGAAGCATCAACATTATTACTTTTCTTACAAACACAACTTGGTGCAGAGGGTACCTTAGATTCTCCATTATCTAAATTTTCTATGGTGGTGCTAGAGGTTTTATCAATTTTAGGCCTATAATAATTCTTTGGTTTAGGCACCTTAGAGGCATACATGAATTTTTGCTCTTTTCCCACATAAGCTTTCTCCTTATACTTAAGAGAAGAAAAAGTTGAACCCAAAGTTCCCATAGCGTTTTCAAGTTCACCAATCCTATTGATTTGATTATCATGGACAACACAAGTTCCTAGGACACAAATTCTTTCATCAATTCCTCCTAAGGATTTATCAAGTTCATCAGTTTTATCAAGTAACATTTCCAATTTAGTTTCAACACTTAGAAAATTTTTCTCTATGGTTTCCAATTTTTTCATAACATCCTCAAGAGAGATTTCAATTTTTACTTCATTAACAGGTGGTATTCCAACTAGACTCTCAATGATGCAACTAGCTTCTAAAGCGGGAGTACCTAGGAAATTACCTCCCGAAAGAGTATCAAGAACATACCTATTCCAACTAGATAGGCCAACATAAAAGTTCCTAAGAAGGATAATAGTGGAGTGTTTCTTAATGCACCTATGATGAGCATTACTAATTCTGTACCAAGCATCTTTAAAACTTTCTCCACCTTGTTGCTTAAAAGAACGAACTTCAACTTTAGGATTACTCATTTTAGTAGCAATAAAAATAAACTAAGCAAATAAAGTAAAGACAAGTAACTAATTTTTTTGTGTTTTTGATATAGAGCTAGTAAATAAGACAATAAGTAAAGTAACTAATTTTTTTGTGTTTTTAGTATGAAGCAAACAAGACAGTAAATAAAATAAAGTAAAGCAAGACAAAAACAAAGTAAAGAGATTGGAAGTGGAGACTCCCCTTGCAGCGTGTCTTGATCTCCCCGGCAACGGCGCCAGAAATTTAGCTTGATACGCGTAGATGCACACGTCCGTTGGGAACCCCAAGTGAAAGGTATGATGCGTATAGAAGCAAGTTTCCCTCAGTATGAAACCAAGGTTATCGAACCAGTAGGAGCCAAGAAGCACGTGAAGGTTGTTGGTGGAGGAGTGTAGTGCGGCGCAACACCAGTGAAACCGGCGCCAACGTGGAACCTGCACAACACAATCAAAGTACTTTGCCCCAACGTAACAGTGAGGTTGTCAATCTCACCGGCTTGCTGAAAACAAAGGATTAAACATATCGAGTGGAAGATGGTGTTTGTTTGCAAAGAACAGTAAGAACAATGATTGCAGTAGAATGTATTCAGATGTAAAAGAATGGACCGGGGTCCACAGTTCACTAGTGGTGTCTCTCCAATAAGATAACTAACATGCTGGGTGAACAAATTACAGGCGGGCAATTGACAAATAAAGATTCAATACATATCAATGATGATTACTATGTGATTTAATCAGGGCATTACGACAAAGTACATAGACCGCTATCCAGCATGCATCTATGCCTAAATAATCCACCTTCAGGTTATCATCCGAACCCCTTCCAGTATTAAGTTGTAAACAACAGATAATTGCATTAAGTATGGTGCGTAATGTAATCAACACAAATATCCTTAGACAAAGCATCAATGTTTTATCCCTAGTAGCAACAACACATCCACAACCTTAGAACCTACTGTCACGATCCCAGATTCAATGGAGGCATGAACCCACTATCGAGCATAATTACTCCCTCTTGGAGTTACAAGTATCAACTTGGCCAGAGCCTCTACTAGCAACAGAGAGCATGCAAGAACATAAACAACACATATATGATAGATTGATAATAAACTTGACATAATATTCTATATTCATCGGATCCCGCCAAACACAACATGTAGCATTACAAATAGATGATCTTGATCATGTTAGGCAGCTCACAAGATCTAAACAATGATAGCACATGCGGAGAAGACAACCATCTAGCTACTGCTATGGACCCATAGTCCAAGGATGAACTACTCACGCATCAATCCGGAGGCGGGCATGATGATGTAGAGCCCCTCCGGTGATGATTCCCCTCTCCGGCAGGGTGCCAGAGGCGGTCTCCTGAATCCCTCGAGATGGGATTGGCGGCGGCGTCGTCTCAGTAATGTTTTCCGTATCGTGGCTCTTGGTACAGGGGGTTTCGCGACGAAGGCTATTTGTAGGCGGAAGGGTAGGTCAGGGGGCGACGCGAGGGGCCCAGACCACAGGGCCGCGCGGCCAGGGCCTGGGCCGCGCCGCCCTGTTGTCTGGCCACCTCGTGGCCCCACTTCCTTTCCCCCTCGGTCTTCTGGAAGCTTCGTGTAAAAATAGGACCCTGGGCATTGATTTCGTCCAATTCCGAGAATATTTCCTTACTAGGATTTCTGAAACCAAAAACAGCAGAAAACAGCAACTGGCACTTCGACATCTTGTTAATAGGTTAGTGCCGGAAAATGTATAATAATGTTGTAAAGTATGTATAAAACATTCAAGTATTGTCATAAAAGTAGCATGGAACATAAGAAATTATAGATACGTTTGAGACGTATCACATAACCATCATATGGGCCAACATATTTAGCATAGACATCACCATAATAATCTTTAAATAGAACATAGTGAGGGTTAGCATTTCCCGCATCATCATCATTAATGGTTTTGCCCTTTGGGGCTTCACCATTAGTGATATCTTTCTTCTTCTCTTGTGCGGGCTTGGCCTTTAGCTTGTTTGCCTTCTTTGCCTTGGCCTTATAACCAAGGCCCTCCTTCCCATTGTTTGATCTTTGCTTACTCAAAAGATCATCCAAAGAAAGTTTACTTTGGGGAGAGGAGGCCTTAGCAAGTTCATCCTTCAACCTAGCATTTTCCTCAATAATATTTGCATGATCACATGAAGGGGTAGAGGAACTAGGCACATCATATGAAGCAAGCCTAATTTGAAGTTGCTCATTTGACTTGGATAGGAGAGTGTATTCACTCTTTAAAGCTTTGTGAGCTTTGTCTAGTTCATCTAGATCCTTCACAAGTTTCTCATGATCAACACCAAATTGGGCCTTTTCCTTTTTAAGCACTTTAGTATTAGCCCTAGCAAGATCTCTAGCTTTGATGAGTTTGTTAATTTTATCTTGAGGCCCTTCAAGATTTTCTAGCCTCTGCTCAAGAGAAGCTATAGTTTCTTGACTTTCCTCAAGAGCATTTTTAAGAGCATGGATTTCAAGAGAGTCTTCTCTCTCTATTTGACCTTTTTTCTCAAGAGTATCATTTTGTTGAGCTATACGAACCATGAGATTTGAAACATGCTTTTTAGTGTTACCTTGTAGGTTAAAAATTAATTCATCAAACTCTAGCATTTCTTGTTTCACTTTTAGACTAGCATCATCAACCCCTAGATCACTTGATATGTTAGGCATAGAGGGGCTAGGAGATGATACCTCGGAGGATTTAGCCATGAGACAACTTTCTTCCTCCACATGAATGACCTCATTGGGGGATTCACTTGGTGATGAAGAGTTAGTGGAGAGGGAGGCAAGAGCGACCAATCCATTAGAGGTTGCATCTTATTCATCATCAACATCATCATCTCCGGAGGTATATTCTTCTTGAGTTGATAGCACAATAGATGTGTCCAAGGAGGACCTTGCCATGAAGCAATGTGCATTATTGATATGAGGATTCTCATTGGGGGATTCAAAGAGAGATGAAGAGGGAATGTTGGTCGTGACAATGGCGGCCACTTCCTTTGATCTTTCTTCTTCATCATCATCACTAGAGCTTTCAACTTCATCGGAAGAATATTCTTCCCTAGTCACTAGCACAACTCTTGAGGGCCTTTTGCCCGTCTTGGTCTTGTTGTTGTAGAATTTCTTGTTGGGGGCTTTTGAATATTTGCCCTTTGAGTCTTTGCTCTTGTCCTTGGGAATGAGCCTTCCATTATGATTCTCCCTATTCTCATAGGGGCATTCGGCGATGAAATGGCACTTGTCATCACAGTTGTAGCATGATCTTGTTTTTGGACCAAAGCTAGTGAACCCACTTTTGTTGTTTCTCTTGATGTTGTCTTCCTTGGCCTTGGAAGGATCAACCCAAAAAGACTTTGCATGGAAGGCCATGTGATCATTATAGTGGCATTTCAAATCTTCCGGATAGGTCATACTCCAAGATGCCCTATATTGTTCTTGAGGGTGCACTTCTTGTACGGAGTTGACCGTCAAGGCAAGATTGTTCCCTTTTGACATACCAATGGCACGATTGCGAGAATCATGGGAGTTTTGCTCGAGCACCTTGAGGGCTTGCATCTCGTGCACGGCTTGTTGAGACGTGAGAGAGGAATAGCATTCTCTCCCAACAAGAGTCTTGACATCAATGGGTTCAAACGGCATCATGCAATCAATGTACTTATCCTTGATCCAAGAGTCATTGATGTGGGTGGCACCCACATTCCGGAAAGCATCGGCAACGGTGATGAGTCTTCCATACATGTCTTCATGATCTTCATCCGGTAGCCTCATGAATCCTTCGGCTTTATTCCGAAGAGCATTGTACTTGTTCCTTCTCGTGCTTTCACTTCCAATGCAACTAGCGGCCAAACCATCCCAAGCTTCCTTGGCGGTGGTGAAGTTCCGAACACGAGACAATTCCTTTGTCCCCACACTAGTTTGGATCATGTGCAAGGCCGTGACATTGAGTTGACTATCAACCGCTTCTCTTCTAGTCAACTTGTCGGGGTTGTAGGGCTTGAAGCCTTCCACGATGATTCTCCAAAGTTCATTGGAGGCACTAAAAACATGAGAACGGAACTCAAATTGCCATGTATCGAAGTCTTTAACATTAAACTTAGGTGGGTCACCCCGAATGTTCATATGAGGATGGGGAACCGGGATATCGGGACATAGGAAAGGCGGAGCCACTCGATTGTAGCTCTCACCTCCACTAGTTCCCCTAGGAGATGCAATGGGAGATTTGATAGTAGTTGAGTTATCACCATCCACGGGTTTGGTAGAGGAGGGTAATGCCGAAGCACTTCCCTCTTCTAACACACCCGTGTCCTTTACCTCTACGGCGGGAGCTATGGGAGGGACCGGAGTCAAAAGCTCAGAAATCATTTTTCTCATGCCTTCCATTTGAGCTTCCATGGAGGACCTCAACGAGTTGAAGTCATCCATGGATACCATATTAGCGGCCCCTTCCGCAGGCCCATCGTCCGGCATACTCTTAGGCGGTTAAGCCCGAAATAAGAGCCGAGGCTCTGATACCAATTGAAAGGATCGTATGCCGCACCTAGAGGGGGGGGGGGGGTGAATAGGTGCTCACCAATTTTTAGTTCTTTTTCAATTTAGGCTTGACACAATGGTAAATTCTCTAGATATGCAACTAAGTGAATTTACCTATATGACAAGGTTACCAACTAAGCAAGATATAGCTAAGCAAAATATAGGAGATAGAATAGGATAGAGGTAACCGAGAGTGGAGCACGCGATGACACGGAGATGATTCCCGTAGTTCCCTTCCTTTGCAAGAAGGTACGTCTACGTTTGGAGGAGTGTGGTTGCTACGAAAGCCAAACCAACAGCCACGAAGGCTTCACTTAGATTTCCTGTGAGCAACGCCATAAAGGCCTAGCCCACTTCCACTAAGGGATTTCCTAGAGGCGGAAATTGGGCCTTTACAAAGTTCTTGGGGCACACATCCACAACCGAATTGGAGGATCCCAAATCTGTAACAACACAACAATCAACAACAATACATCAACACAAATCAACTAGGGATCCAAAAAGGAACACTAGCAAGGGGGCCCTCAAATAAATGAGGGGCAAATGTAAATCGCTTCGGTGAGGATGTAGATCGATGTCTTCTCCTTCGAATCTCCAAATATGAAGAGCTTTGGTTGGGTGAGGGAGGAGATCTTGCAAATCTTGAGTTCTTGAGGTGGCTCTAATGGTGGTGAGGCTTGGCAGATTTTTGTGCAATGATTGAGCAAGGAGCAAGGTAGAAGAAGGGGGGTATAAATACCCCCTTCCAAATTCTAGCCGTTGGAGCTTTCGGGGGGCCGGATAATCCGGCCTAAGTTAGGGCCGGATAATCCGGCCCAACAAAAAGTCCGGCCTCTGGGAAAAACCGGCCAAATATCCGGCCAAAAGTCCGGCCCCTGTCCAGAGCCGCATCGCCTCAGGTCCTTAGCCGATTTGGGGGGGGGGGGGCGGATATTTTGGAAATATCCGGCCCGGATTATCCGGCCCTGGGGCAAATCCGGGCAAATGTCCGGCCAATAATCCGGCCCTTGTACTGAGCCACTTTGCCTCTGGTCCTTAGACGATTTTTGGGGGGCCGGACATTTTGGAAATATCCGGCCCGGATTATCCGGTCTTGGGGCAAATCCGTGCAAAAGTCCGGGCAATTATCCGGCCCATGTCCAGGGAGTACTGAGCCACAAATCCTCAAGTCCTTAGCCGAAAAATGGGCCCCGGATATTCTGGAAATATCCGGCCCGGAATATCCGGCCTGGTGATCCCGTTACAGCTTCTTTTTGACACGTCTCACCACATCCATCACACATATATATATGTATCTATATAATCCCTGTACCACTTAGTCAAACATTAGTGTATCACATACATTGACATCAAACACACAAAACATATTATGAGAGATGTTCTTTCAGTTAGCAACCGCAAGTGGCAAAAAAGGAGGCGTATCCTCAAATGAAAACATAACTTCTTTGCAAATAATAGCATAGCATTGAGTAGTGTTCACATCAAGTTCAGCAATATCAGATTTGCTAGTAAGCAAACAAGGATTTTTCAAACGAATTTCAGTAGCATGGTTCGAATCATATTTAGTATTAGTCTTATGTGACACAAAATCTGCAGCAACAATCTGATTTTCACTCTTATGTTTCTTCTCGTTTTTTACTCTACTAGCTCTAGCAAGATCATCTTTTAATATTTGTTCAGGAGTCATAGGTTTGAGACCAATTTTTTTTCCATCATGCATAAGAGAATACTTATTAATTTTACCATTATGAACATATTCTCTATCAAATTGCCAAGGTCTACCAAGTAACAAAGAACAAGCTTGCATAGGTACAACATCACAATCAACAAAATCAGAATATGTACCAATAGTAAAATGCACACGTGTAGTTCTTGTTACCTTGAACTTCCGAGACCTCTCAAACCATTGAATGTAATATGGATGTGTGCGTTGTCATGTGGGTAGAGAAATCTTCTCCACAATGTCAACGCTAGCCAGATTATTGCAGCTCCCTCCATCAATGATGATCCGTATGGCTCGCTCTTTGACAACGCCTCTTGTTTGAAACAGATTGTGGCGTTGATCATGCTCAGATTTGCTCAATTGCACGCTCAACACACGTTGTGCAACTAAGCTCTTGTACTGATCAGCAGTGTCAGCTTCCATTACCTCTATCTCTCTCAGAATCAGAATTGGCTCCATCACGTGCAGCAATAAGGGCCAATGTATCTTCATCAAAAAGTCACTTGCAGAATCATATTCTCCATCTTCACGCACCAACATGACACGTTTGGTCCTGCATTCTCTCTCTATGTGACCAAATCTCAAGCATTTGTGACATTGAATGACGCGCGTTTTCCCCGTGGAGGCCATGGAAGATGAACTCCGAGGAGGACCAGCAGATGGTGGTGGAGTAGCAGCAAGTGGTGCGCGTGATGCAGGTGTGGTGTACTTGGAGGTAGTAGGTGCTGATGCAGCCCCACGAGATGGTGGCGCTGATTGTCGCGGAGACCACGACGATGTACGACCTACAGAAATATTAGCTCTTCTCCATGGTGGTTGACGATCCTGCACTTCACGTTCAACTTTGCAAGCAAGATAAAACAAGCGAGTAATAGTGTTGTACTCCTTATAATCTAAAATATGTTGAATCTCTTTATTCAAACCATCAAAGAAACGTGCAAGCATAGCTTCATTATCCTCTACAATACCACAACGAATCATGTCAGTTTGTAATTCTTGATAATAGTCTTCTACAAAAAAATTTCCTTTTTCTAAACGAGACAATTTTTTAAGCAAATCACGCTGATAATGTGGAGGAACAAAACGAGTACGCATAGCAAGTTTTAAACCAACCCAGGTAGTAGGAATATTAGCATGATGTACTCTACAATGTTCAGACCACCAAATAGATGCAAAATCTATGAACTCACAAGTAGCAGCACTAACACGCAAATGATCAGGATATCGTAAACATCCAAAGCGTTACTCTACTACCAATTTCCAAGTAAGATATGCATCAGGATTATATCTATGCTCAAATGGCGGAATATTCAATTTAAGTTTAGCAACATGATCATCATCACGTACCGGTCGTGGAGGTGGGCGAGCGTTGCGGTTCAGCTGCCGTGGACGACCAGGTGCAGGTTGTTGGACCTCCACGTCATCCAGCACATTCTCATCTACCTGCTCGTCCTCGTCCCTTCCATAATCCTCATATCCTTCATCAGAAGGCGCGTCATGTGCGGTTGCTGCAGCAGGAGCGGTACCCGCGGGCACCTCCGCACGAGGAACGCGGCGTGCGCGTCGTCGCACGTTGTCGCGAGGCTGCGGTAACTGATTCAACACCTCCTGGAACTTGGCGTCGAGCTTGGAATTGAAAGCTGCCTCGAGGCCATCCATCTTGTCCAACGCGTAGGTGAGTTTAGCATCAACATCAACAAGACGCGCATCCACATCGGTTGCATGCCCACCGAAAAGGTGGGTGAAGTGAGCATGCAACTCTTCACTCGTCATCTTGGCCGGATCAACAGCGGTCGATGTAGGTCCTGTCATGATTAGTACTCAAAAAACACAAATGTATATGCCTACAAACTACGGAATATGGTGGTTCACGCGCAATCCATCAAACAAAATACGAAGCTCTTACAAGTTCTTACCAAACAGGAGGAAGGCGATACAGCAACCAACAAGGATCAGCGTTGCCCCAAAGATTGCCAAAGCGATTACTAGGTGTCGACACAGAGCACGTGGAGACAATATGTAGAGCTGTAGGAAGGCTAATATGGTAGCAAAACAGCAATTGTCAAAACAGCAATGCAATATTGAAAGTATGCTCAACAACGGTACTGTGCTGGTCCTAGGCTAGACCGTACTAGAGACGCGAGCCTAGAACACTAACAAGGTCACGACGTGGCACACAAGCAACTAGCAGCGATGAGGTGGCGATGATGTGGCGAACCGAGATGCGAAAAATCACTATGATGGCAAGTGTTTCAAACTGATCCCTGAGGTCTAAAAACGGTATAGCCTCAAAAAAATATTTGTCGAAATTTCTGAAAAGTGCTTCGAAAAGCGCGCAGGCGTAAAAAAAGGTCGCTATAATGGCCAGTGGCGAAAAGTGATCTCCACGGTCGAAAACTAGTGTAGCCAGAAATTTTTTTCGGAGGCGGCTCCAGACTTTTTTTTTGCTCTCCTTCACAATTTTTTACCGGTGGCCGAAACTTATCTCAGGAATTTTTTCTACAGCACGGATGAAATTAGAAGGCAACAGCTAAGGAGGAAAAACAATAAAACCTAATTCTACTCGAACTCTATTGCGGCAGAGAAACATCAACAATCCGTGTCACGGTAGGAAACGGGGTATATGGTAGATGCGGGTGTATATGGCAGGTGTATATGGCGATGGCGGAAGTATATGGCAGGTGTATATGGCAGTGGCGGAAGAATATGGCAGGTGTATATGGCGATGGCGGAAGTATATGGCAGGTGTATATGGCCGTGGCGGAAGGATATGACAGGTGTATATGGCCATGGCGGAAGTATCTGCGTGTGGTGCGAGTGGCGGCGGCGGCGTGACTAATATGACCAAAACTCGAAACTTTAAAGGAACTAGACGCTAAGACCAGCAACTCGACACGAAGATGCAGACACAAATTCAACTATGCAAAACTGAAAAGACAATGCAAGGCGTGGCATGTGGTTTATGGGACGGTGATCTAAAACCCTAGCCGGGCAATTTTTATTGCCCACCGGCAAGCACAACCGGTCTTGTCTCGCAAGTACGTGCCTTTGGTACTTACTCTCGCCTTTCTTTCTCTTTAGTCTCCTTCCCCTCTTGTCGGCAATCCTTGGCCCGACTTTCACAGGTCTGAGATGACGACGTTAGCAAGGTTACCCCTTCCGGCTTGGCCTAGGCAGGGTGATATGTTGCAAACGTATCTATAATTTTTGATGCTCCATGCTTGTTTTACACCAATTTCTATATGTTTTGTTTACACTTTGTGGCACTTTATGCATTTTCTGGAACTAACCTATTGACAAGATGTCACAGTGCCAGTTCCCTGTTTTCTGCTCTTTCGTATTTCAGAAAAGTTGTACAGGAAATATTCTCGGAATTGGACGAAACAAAAGCCGAAGATCTTATTTTTACGTAACAAAGATGAAGTCCAGAGGAGAGACTAGGAGGCGCCACAGGGCGGCCAGATCAGGCCTAGGCGCGGCCTAGGCCCTGGCCGCGCCTAGGGGGGCCTAGGCCGCGCCTAGGGGTGGTCTGGGCCCCCCTGGCCTCCACCGACCTTGCCCTTCTGCCTATAAGAAGCCTCCCGATGCGTGAACCCTAAATCAATAAGCCTCCATCCACGAAAAGTTCCGTAGCTCCGCCGCCATCGCATACAAGATTCGGGGGAATTGCCCCCGGAGCCATCTCCATCGACTCCACCGCCATCTTCATCGCCATTGCTGACTCCCACGATGAGGAGTGAGTACTTCTCCCCTGAGGCTGAGGGCTTTACCGGTAGCTATGTGGTATATCTATCTTTCCATGTATGATATTTATGTGATCATGAGCTTTATAATCTAGTTGAATAAGTAGATGTTATTCTTCAACTATTGTGCTACTCAAGTGGTTTTATCATGTGATCTCCGGGGACACCTTGTCGAACGGTGTGAAGGTGACAGTGTGCACACCGTGTTTGTTTCTTAAGCTTAATTTACAGAAATACTTATAAATTGTGGTGTCTAGTTAGTACCATCTTTGTATGATCAAAGTGACAGCGTGTGGTGTCCATAGATTGGGAATGCGAACTTTAAGGAATGCTTACGTAGCCCTACACAGTGAATTTGTGTTTGTTATCAAACCGGAGAGTGGTTCAGAGTAGCGTAGTGAAGAGATAACATATGTGTATTCAATTATGGTATCATTGTTGAGAGTGTCCACTAGTGAAAGTATGATCCCTAGGCTTTCCAAGCATTGAAACACCGTTTACAACCAGTTCTGCTACATATTTGCTTGCTTCCATTTTTATTTCAGATTTTAATTACCACTCATAATCATCCATATTACTTGTATTTCACTATCTCTTCGCCGAACTAGTGAACCTATACACCTGACAAGTGTATTGGGTGTGTTGGGGACACAAGAGACTTCTTGTATCGTAATTGCAGGGTTGCTTGAGAGGGATATCTTTGACCTCTACCTCCCTGAGTTCGATAAACCTTGGGTGACCCACTTAAGGGAAACTTGTTGTTGTTCTACAAACCTCTGCACTTGGAGGCCCAACACTGTCTACAAGAATAGAAGCGTGCGTAGACATCACAGGGTTATGGATGCGACTGGTTATCTTCAGGACTCTTAGTCCAATTTGTATCTTGTATGTACTCGGACATATTCGATATTCCGTATGATTTGGACCTTTGTGTTGTATATTTGTATTCTTAACTCGTGGAGTCGTTGTTGTAATATATGTTTCTTGTGGGCTTTATTGTAATCATGTTGTAATGTTACCTCTCGTGTTAATTCCTCTAGCATCACGTGTGTGATTCGTCGCGCATGTCGTGTCGGAGGGCGTCTTTGAATCGATATCGTGCGGATTTCGGCGCGATTGTTGGAATGCTCATGGTACCGGTTTCTGGTCGTCACACTCTGCCCCTGCAACCCTAGATCCGGAACCTTTATTAGTCGGATCGTGGGAGCCCTAGAGGCACACCACAACTCATTGTAATCTTGCACTTGTTGCATGATAATTCTAGACAAGCAACAGTAGGGCCTCGCCACCATCGTGAGGTTTCTAAAGCTAGGTAACTCGTGTATCCCTATTCCGGTTACTCCTCGCCCTATGGCCCCGTCTTTCTCTCCCCTCCCTGAGGATCCCCTCACCGGAGTAGTGTTTATCACGCAACAACAACGACAAACTTCAACCAAACTTCAGAATCCAAGACCACAATAACACCAACTCCCCACCGGTGCCAAGCCCCAATGATTCCAGATGGACTGAATCTGGGCCAGCAGCACAACGTCTTGAGCCACCACCTCTTCAATCGGCAACGACTCCACCGCACCACCAGCCTGGCCAGACGCAGGGATTGAAGCCCGGAGCTCTAGATCAATCGCACACAAGGCTCCAAGGGCCAACGGCAGCAACGCCACCCTCGTTGCCCAAGATGTCTTGATACCACAAGTATAGGGGATCGCTGAAATCTTCGATGAGAAGTATTACCCAAATTTATAGTTCGACTCAAGGAAAACACAATAATACCAATGAGTTTAGCAATTGAGACGTCACTCTCAACCACACTTTTATATCAATAAACTCACAAAGCAAGCAATAATTTTATAGCAGTTGATTCAAATAGTAAAAAAGTAAATAGTAAACAATAGCAGCAAATTTCTAGTTTTCACCGGAAGTAGTATTATGTAACTTTCAGAAGCTAAAAGCGTAGGCATGAGGTAGTAATGGGGTGTTGTATGAATGATATTGATCACATAATATAATCCAACTAACATAGCATCCATCTCTAATTCAGTTATGTGTAGGTGTGTTGATAAGGCCTGAGGGCTAGGTTGTGCCCAGATCCCACGAATTTGACCAAGTGAGTGGATGGGGGAGATGGGAAAGAGGAAGAACTCACACAAACACAAATCAAAACACACACACAACCCAACACAGACCAATTTACTCCCTTGGTAGGTTAGACCAAGCCAATAGAACCACTTCTTAGAGAGACCCTTGGGTAGAATCTAACAAGTGGGAGATTGGTGAGGAGATCCAACTAGAACTTGGATGAGAGAGGTATGAGCCTTGAATCATCCATGAAGAGTAGAAATCCACAAGAGAGCCTTGATACAAAGGGGATGAAACCCTAGGGAGACAAAGCTCAAAGTAGTTTAAGCCTAAATCTTGTCTAACCCTAATCTGGATGAAGGAAAGGGGTACTTATAGTTCCAGATTCGTACAGGGGTAAAATGGGCATTACAGAAAGTTTCCTGGTCCATAGATGATAAATAAACGGTTGGGATGAAGTCAACTCGAGTGGGGCAGCGGTGCGGTCAGGCTCAATGGCGATGCCGGCTGGGTCTTGGTGCGTCGGCAGAGGTGTGGCCGGCGATCGGCCGGAGGCCGGAGGCAGCGATCGGGTGAGCAGCCGGCAGTGCCGGCGGCTGGTGGCCGGTGCCGCTGAGGCCGGCAGCGATCGGAGGCGTCGAGGCCGGCAGTGCCGGTCCTGGGTGAAGGTCTCCGGCTGAAGCCTTTCTCCTCCTTCTTTCTTGTACAGCATCGGGTCCAGCTTCTGGGGCATCTTCTCGGCCAGCTGCTCCTCTCCTTCCCTCGACCATGGCGTAGCTTCCTCTCCGGGGTCTTGATGCTCCACGTACCTAATAACGCAAAGTGTTTCGGCATGAGGTAGCATTCCATCCAATGGGGTATCAAGGTCGAGGGTAGTGAGGAGCGAGTTCACCTTGTCATGTAGAGCTTTAGCTCGAGCCCGTGTCATTGGTCCACTTGGGGGACTTGTTGGCCTTGATGTAGTGTCGTTGGTGAGCGGGGCTACATCATCTCCCCCCCCCCTTGGGAGAGAGTCGTCCTCGACTCTTGTTCCTCCTCATCTCCATGATGTGGGGATAGATCCGAGATGTTGAAAGTGTTGCTCACCAAGTACTTGGATGTTGGTATGTCGATGACGTAGGCATTGTTGTTGATGCGCTTGAGTACCTTGAAAGGCCCATCTCCTCTTGGCTTGAGCTTGGAGTTGCGTTCTTGAGGGAACCTTTCTTTCCTTAGGTGAACCCAAACTAGGTCTCCTTCTTCAAACACTCGTTCTTTCTTCTTGGCGTTGAGGCGGGTGGCTTGGCGAAGGACATGGTCTTGTATGGTTGCTCTTGTTTCTTCATGTAGTTTCTTCATGGCGGTGGTGCGCTCGTCGAAGTCCATGTTGGTCCTTTGATGAAGAGGGAGTGGGAGGATGTCGAGTGCCGTTGGAGGTTCGAATCCATAGACGATCCTGAAGGGACTCCGTAATGTTGTGGAGTGTTTGGCTCTATTGTAGGCGAACTCCGCGTGGGGGAGGCAATCTTCCCATGACTTCAAGTTTTTCTTCACAAGTGTGCGGAGGAGTGTGGAGAGGCTTCGATTGACCACTTCGGTTTGTCCATCGGTTTGAGGGTGCGAGGACGATGAGAATAGGAGCTTGACTCCAAACTTTGCCATAAGCGACTTCCATAGATAACTCATGAACTTGACGTCTCGATCCGACACAATGCTTGCCGGTATCCCATGTAGGCGAACCACTTCCCTGAAAAACAATGAAGCAATGTGTGAAGCATCATCGCTCTTATGACATGGTATAAAATGTGCCATTTTTGAGAACCTATCCACTACCACAAAGATTGAATCATGCCCATGCTTTGTTCTTGGTAAGCCTAACACAAAGTCCATGCTTATATCCGACCAAGGTGCATATGGAATGGGTAAAGGCATGTAAAGACCATGGGGATTGGATGTTGACTTAGCTTGTAAACAAGTGGTGCAACGGTTGCAAAGGCGCTCCACGTCTCGCTTCATGCGTGGCCAATAATAGTGTGTGGATAGCATCAAAAGAGTCTTGTCGCGTCCAAAATGACCCATGAGGCCACCTCCATGTGACTCTTGCAAAAGCAACTTACGAAGAGAAGACTCGGGTATGCAAACTTTGTTAGCTTTAAACAAGTAGCCATCATGCAAATAGAAATCATCAAAACCTCGGTCAACGGAACACTTGGCAAAGATTGGTCCAAAGAAAGAGTCGGATGGGTAAAGCTCTTTGATCTCCTCAAGACCCAAAATGTGAAACTCCAAGCGGGTGAGTAGAAGAGTAATCTTGCGGGAAAGTGCATCCGCAACCACATTTTCCTTGCCCTTTTTGTATTTGATTACATAAGGGAAGGACTCTATGAACTCAACCCACTTAGCATGTCTCTTGTTCAAATTGTGTTGACTTTTCAAATACTTCAAGGACTCATGGTCCGAGTGGATAACAAACTCTTTTGGCCAAAGGTAATGTTGCCAAACTTCAAGAACACGAACCAAAGCATAAAGCTCCTTGTCATATATAGGATAGTTGAGGCGTGCGCCATCCAACTTCTCGCTATAGTATGCCACGGGTTTTCCATTTTGCATGAGAACACCACCGATTCCAAGGCCACTCGCATCGCATTCTATCTCAAATGTTTTGGCAAAATCGGGAAGAGCAAGTAGTGGTGCCTCGGTGAGTCTCTTTTTCAATTCATCAAAAGCTTTTTGTTGTGCTTTGCCCCAAACAAACGGAACATTCTTTTTTGTAAGCTCGTTTAAAGGGCAAGCAATGGTGCTGAAATCTTTCACAAAGCGGCGGTAAAATCCGGCAAGACCATGGAAGCTTCGAACTTGACCAACATTTGTGGGAGTGGGCCAATTGTGGATGGCCTCAACCTTGGAAGAATCAACTTCAATCCCGTTGGCGGAAACCACAAAACCAAGAAAAACCAATTTGTTTTGAGCGAAATGGCATTTTGGAAGGTTGGCAAAAAGCTTCTCGTGGCGCAAGATGCATAAGACTTCTCTCACATGTTGAACATGGTCCTCGAGATTTTTGCTATAGATGAGGATATCATCAAAGTAGACAACCACGCTCTTGCCAATGAGAGGTCGCAAAATGTGATTCATAAGACGCATGAAAGTCGAAGGAGCATTGGAAAGACCAAATGGCATGACAAGCCATTCATATAGACCAAGCTTGGTCTTGAATGCCGTCTTCCATTCATCACCAATTGCCATGCGAATTTGGTGGTAGCCACTACGCAAATCAATCTTCGAGAAAATGGTGGCACCACTCAATTCATCAAGCATGTCATCTAAACGCGGAATGGGATGGCGATAACGGACGGTAATGGCATTGATAGGTCGGCAATCCATACACATCCGTTGCGTCTCATCCGGTTTAGGCACAAGAATGACGGGAACGGCACAAGGGCTAAGGCTTTCTCGGACGTACCCTTTAGCGAGGAGGTCTTGAATTTGGCGTTGGATCTCCTTGGTATCTTCGGGGTTGGTGCGGTAAGCGGCGCGGTTTGGTAGCGGAGCGCCGGGTATGAGGTCGATGCGATGCTCGATGCCCCGAAGCGGTGGTAGTCCATGAGGTAGCTCGTCGGGGAAGACGTCTTGGAACTCCTTCAAAAGAGACAACAAAGACGAAGGAATGTTGGTTAAGTCGTTAGTCTCCGACGAGAGGCCCTTGCAAATGAGCACGTAGTGTATGGTGGTGGATGGGTTGTCTTTCACTTCTCTCCACTCGCTTTTGGTGGCTAGGAGGACACTCTTTCTCTCACTCATATGTGGGTGGTGGCGCTCACTCTCTTTTTGGTGGGTAGCTCCCTCTCCTCTCAACTCACTATGGTGGTTGTTGTGTTGTGCCCTCGCTAAAGCCTTCGCATTGTCGGCGATGATTTGGCTAGGAGTCATTGGGCGAAGCTCGAACTTCTTGTCCTTGACCTTGAAGGTGTATGCGTTGGAGTAACCATCATGTATGGCCTTCTTGTCAAATTGCCATGGGCGGCCAAGCAACATGTGGCACACGGTCATAGGCACCACGTCACACTCGACGGTGTCTTCATAGGGTCCTATCTTGAAGTTGACGGTGACGGTGTGTTGAATCTTGACATTGCCCTTGTCACTCAACCATTGGACATGGTATGGATGAGGATGCTTGCGAAGCGTGAGGTTGAGCTTCTCACATAGCTCGGTGCTTGCCAAGTTGTGGCAACTCCCACCGTCGATGATGACCTTGATTGACTTGCCACCAATGCCGGCACGCGTTTGGAAGATGTTGCATCTTTGGTCTTCCATAGCTTGGGGTTGAGTGGTGAGCACTCGAGTGACCACAAGAGAAGGGCTTAGATCATGTGTGCATAAGAGAGGGTCTTCTTCACTTTCTTCATCATACTCTTCCTCATTAGCAACGGCGGCTTGCACTAGGGCTTCATATTCGCCTTCACTTAGCGTCTCTATATCACCATTCTCCATAGTGATCATGACCTTGGTGTTCTTGCACTCAAAGGATTTGTGGCCTTGAGTACCACACTTGAAGCAAGTGACATTGGAGGGTCCCGTAGAGGCTTTGGAGGAGGCGGTGGAGGACACCGTTTGCTTCACGCGACTTTGGATAGAAGGTTGCTTGGAAGGTGTAGAGGATGCGGTTGGCTTGACACTTGTTGTAGGAGTTGGTGTGGCAAGCTTGGAGGCGAAGTATTGCTTGGACTTCGAGTACTTGATGTCCTCATTCACTCGACGCTCGGCTTTGGAAGCTTGGTGAACCAACTCAACCATGTTGGAGTATTGTTGGAACTCCACAATCCTCTTGATGGGGTAGTTGAGGCCATTGAAGAACCTAGCGATGGTTTGGTTCTCGGACTCTTGGATGTTTGCTCGCATCATAGTCAACTCCATCTCCTTGAAGAATTCCTCAACGGTCTTGGTGCCTTGCTTCAACTTTTGTAGCTTGTTGAAGAGATCGGTCTTGTAGTGTTTAGGGACAAAGCGAGCTTCCATATCCTCCTTCATGTCTTCCCAAGTATCAATTGGAGGATCACCCTTTTCTTCCCTAAGAGTGACAACTTGTTCCCACCAAGTGTTGGCATAATCTTCAAACTCGAGGGAGGCCATGGCTACTTTCTTGGCACCGGAGTAGTTGTGGATGCGGAAGATCTTGTCAACCTTGAGTGCCCATGAGAGGTAGGCCTCGGCGTCGTCTTCACCCTTGAACTTGGGCATGTTGAACTTGAGCTTTCCATACATATTCTCTTCATCTTCCATGTTCCTTCGGCGAGGACGGATGCCTTCAATTTTTGGGGCGAAATTGGATGGGTGGGGGTCAAATCCGTGCTAACCAAGAGCTCTGATACCATTTGATAAGGCCTGAGGGCTAGGTTGTGCCCAGATCCCACGAATTTGACCAAGTGAGTGGATGGGGGAGATGGGAAAGAGGAAGAACTCACACAAACACAAATCAAAACACACACACAACCCAACACAGACCAATTTACTCCATTGGTAGGTTAGACCAAGCCAATAGAACCACTTCTTAGAGAGACCCTTGGGTAGAATCTAACAAGTGGGAGATTGGTGAGGAGATCCAACTAGAACTTGGATGAGAGAGGTATGAGCCTTGAATCATCCATGAAGAGTAGAAATCCACAAGAGAGCCTTGATACAAAGGGGATGAAACCCTAGGGAGACAAAGCTCAAAGTAGTTTAAGCCTAAATCTTGTCTAACCCTAATCTGGATGAAGGAAAGGGGTACTTATAGTTCCAGATTCGTACAGGGGTAAAATGGGCATTACAGAAAGTTTCTTGGTCCATAGATGATAAATAAACGGTTGGGATAAAGTCAACTCGAGTGGGGCCGGCAGTGCCGGTCAGGCTCCAGCGGCAGTGCCGGCCTGGGTCTTGGTGCGTCAGCAGGAGGTGTGGCCGGCAGTGCCGGCGGCTGGAGGCCGGCAGTGCCGGGTGAGCAGCAGCGGTGCAGCGGCCGGTGGTGGCAGTGCCGCTGAGGCCGGCAGTGCCGGGGCGTCGAGGCCGGCAGTGCCGGTCCTGGGTGAAGGTCTCCGGCTGAAGCCTTTCTCCTCCTTCTTTCTTGTACAGCATCGGGTCCAGCTTCTGGGGCATCTTCTCGGCCAGCTGCTCCTCTCCTTCCCTCGACCATGGCGTAGCTTCCTCTCCGGGGTCTTGATGCTCCACGTACCTAATAACGCAAAGTGTTTCGGCATGAGGTAGCATTCCATCCAATGGGGTATCAAGGTCGAGGGTAGTGAGGAGCGAGTTCACCTTGTCATGTAGAGCTTTAGCTCGAGCCCGTGTCATTGGTCCACTTGGGGGACTTGTTGGCCTTGATGTAGTGTCGTTGGTGAGCGGGGCTACATCATGTGTGCTCCAAAAGTCCAAATATAGCTATGCATACTAACAAAGGGAATTTGCATAACATCTTTTATCCTGCTTGCCCATTTTACCGGAGTCAACTTGAAACTACAAGCAATTAAGGTCTATACTTTCGAATAGCCCAGAACAAAGCATCAAGATTCATGAACACATAATATCCTCGAACTATCACATATTCCCCTTATTTTTTCCTATCTGTCACCTTAGGGATTCACAGGGTCAACATAGTAATAAGCAATAAACTTTGCAAATAGATATCAACCTCATATATATGATAAAACAATATAGGTTTAGTATTGAAATCATGTCACTCGGGCCCTAGTAACAAGCATTAAACATAGCAAAGGTATACCAACACTCATACACGAATATCTTCAAGACAAACACCTCAAATCTCGATGCATATGGATGGTTACATGAGCAATCTCATCCAACCCCTATCCACCTCTTAAGCCTACAGAGAACTACTCACTCACGGTGATGGAGAGTGAGCCCATGGTTGTTGGTGATGATGTTGGTGGCGGTGATGATGAAGAAGCCCTCGAAATCCCTCTCTCCGGGCTGGAGAGCAAGATCAATCTGGCCCCTGAAACGAAGATTGTGGTCTCGGCGGCGCTCTGTTTCGTGAAATGTCTCGTGCCTCCAGAGGGGTATGTTTTTTGGGGTATATAAGACACCACATGAAGGGGGGAGGCGAGACGATGACCGAGGGCCACCAAGTTCCTTTTGGGCCTTGTGGTTCCCCTCTCGTGATCCAAAGCTCCAAGCCCTCTATTTTGATGAAAACTCTCCTGGTATTTTTTTCCCGATTTTTTTTCCTGCGAAAACTGACAGAAACAAGACTTTGCTAAAAACAAACGTCAGATTCAGTAATTTTTATCCAAGTATGGTGAGATTTCGGAGCAAATCTTTGAGCAAAGTGTTTGAAAAAGTAGATACATTTGAGATGTACGTATCATCAGGCCACCATCCACTGGACGTGCTGGAACACGTCACCACGTTCACCACCCGAGCCCCTGCCACCGAAGTGTGGCCAGCTCGCCCGAGGCCACCGCCCCGTCCTCCTCGTGTCGGTCAGCCAGCCGCCGCCTCTCCCAGCAGAGCTAGCCACCATCGCCGCCCTAGAGAAACCCCCCACCTTCGGTAGTGGATGGAGAGGGGTGACGCGAGGGGGTCATTCAATTTTTTAGCGTATTATTCCTAGTAAAATTAGTATTTTACCCCAATAAAATTAGTATTTAAGCCCAGCCCTAGCTGGTTCTAACCTCAACTCCAAACAAATTGATTGGACTAGGTTTATGTGGGGAGAGAATAGGAGCTAATAAGATGGAGCAAGAAAACACATGGGCTAACGCGCAATGCCTTTTGTGCTAGCTGCTCATTTTCGTCGCCGCCCTATGTTAGTAGTCTTTCTAACTTGTGTTCCCATTTTTTGGCTCCAAAGTTCCTTTGTAGAACAACATTGTGGTCGCAACCGGGCTCATTATATCTACCTTAACAGGTTACATATATTTCTAGGTTTTCATAGATTTAGCTGGGTGAGTATTGTCTGACCCGTATGAGCCGGGCTAGATCTTTATTGAAAAACCACAATACTACACTACAACAATTTGAAGAAATATGTAAGTGAGTATAATTTGAATTCACTAGTCGTTTTGAGTTGAGGTCTATTTCAATACAACAAATCTGCCAATCATGATATTCCGACATTTCATTATGGTCGTCCAGTGTACGTCCATTCTTAAATGAAAGTTCAAAGATCACTTATTCTAGAGATGACATCTCCATTGACATGACAGGAAGACCCAAAAAAAACGACTACCAAAACTCTAGCCTAACATATTAAAACATTGTTTTTTTATTATCAAGAACGTGTACCGGGTTCCTCAGTCCTCCAAGCACCAGTGACGCCGGTTGGAGGAACAGATGTATGGAATGTATGAAGGAGGTGGAGGTGGAGGATATGTATTTTTTTAAGAAAAGAGACGACAGCTAGGTTGAACGGGGTGTTTTCTTTGAGCCAGTCTCCCACTCCACGACATTTAAAATTGAACATCCAAAAGCCATGACGACTAGGCTAGCATACTATCTTACCTAGTATTATATTATTCCCCCCTCCCCAAAAAAAAGTTGATGTGCAGCTAATTAGAAATAAGAGATAATTAGAGTAACATATGTGAATGCTCTATCATAGCATAAGTTAAAAAAAAATAATGCAAATGGGTCATATACATCATTTTACATTAAACTTTACAAATCAATAAATATAATAAAATTATGATACTATTACATCAGACCATGCGTCATATAAATAGTATTATATTGAAGTATCGCATAGAGATTTGGTGCACATGGATACCAGTGATCCCCTTTTACAAAGTAATTGAAAATCATATTTCTAAATTTTAAAAATTCTGAAAATAAATTCTATGTAGCCAGTATTGTACCTCACAAACGTGTAAACTTTCAACTGGAAATAATATGTACTTTGGGCTACATAAAAATAAGAAATGTGTGGATGTGAGGATAATGATTCAAATCTTCGAAAAGAAATCAGACTTTGTCATTTTTGTGTAGCTCAGAAAACAAAACATTTGAAATTGAGATTTTGTACATTAGTGAGATACATCATCAGCTTCTTTTAGAATTTTTTATGTAATTATTTTAAACATATAAATATTTTTTTTAATTTTTTAATAAGCAAGAGCACTGGTGCCTGAATCAATCTAGAATGACATTTAGCTGAGCGATAATGCTTCACACACGACAATTCGTGTCCGATGCGTGTACGATATTCCTTTCTCTAGCGCTAATTACTTCTCTTCCCGATGCACAAGTTCAATTCAGGTCTAAACCGCAGTACTGCCGAGCCTAGTAAAAATACGTTTGGCTCCGAAACATACGGTATACTGAAAGCATCTCCACCGGCGGCCCCAATAGCGGTCCCGATAGTGTTTTGGGGGCCGACGGCGAAAATGGGCTCACACCGGCGCACTCCTTAGCGCCGACGATTTTTCGAGCCCAATAGAAGCGCCGGCAACACGTGTTGGTCCCTTGTCGAAGGGCGCGAATCGGGCGCGCCGACACCTCGCGGCACAACTATTTTCGCCCGTGAGAGCGCCTTGTCAGCGAGAGGACATGATGGTTCGCATCGAAAACGACGCGAAAAGGTAGGTCGTCGGTGTTAATGGCCTCCCGCCGCCATGCCTGGTGGTACGGCCGCGACGGCGACACCACGCTGCGCTAGTATGGCTCCGCCAGCGCGCCCGCGGCGACAGGCCACACGACCCGATGTACTTCCCGCAGGCGGCGTGCATGGCGCCGGCGGCGCCGACTCTGTAAAGGGTGCCGGAAAGGACCGCGGCGTCCAGAAGCTCGCGCACCGGATCGTCGTCAGACGTCGCCCGCACGCGCTCGATCGTGCCTCCTTTCCGATCAGTCGGCCGCTCCGTCGACGAGGACTACCGGTAGATCGCGATGGACCCACGGCAGGCAGCGGTGTGGTCCTCCAGGGACCACGGCGCCAACTTCATCAACCTAGCCGGACCATCGGAGCTGCCGGCGCCAAAGGAGGAGAAAGCCGACGAGGACGACAGCTGGTCCTTCAGGCCATCCAGCGACGACGGCGACGACCTGGACTTCAGCGGCTTCGACTCTTGGGGCGACTAGATGTTTGTTTTAGTTTTTTAGTTTAAATTTGTGTTATTTTTGTATAAATTTCGTTCGAATTTCGTATGAATATCGTTTTAAAAATGTGATTTTAACTTTTAAATCCTATCGGGGCTGGCGTATGGGGTCGCTGGTGTGGGAGCAACATCCCCAAATAGAGGATGCTCTGCCGACGCCCCCATACGGCAGTGCCTGGGTCTATTTAGGAGCCGCGTATGTCATTTGCATATTTTTTATTTTTATATAAGTCAGATAAAATCATATGTTTTCTTGGGAATTGGCACGCGAAAGTATCAAGATAATATGTACATGCAAATATTTATTTCATATTTTAAGTACTTTTAAATAACATTTTTCAAAATTTTAAATAAACCCTACACCTACTTTTTACTAGCTATTTCTGGAAAGTCTACATCTATTTGAGATATGTTTACACGCGTGTCAGTCAGTGGACCAGGTCGTTCCTTCCCGATCCCAAGTCACAGACCAAAGGCAAACCGCTGCCCGCGTGTGGTAAGCTTGATCGTACAGAAATCGGACGGAATTTGTCGTGTGTATAGCAGCACTCCTAGCTGAGACGCGCGATGAATAGAATAGGCAATCCAGTCTAGGAGAGATAAAACCGCGCGAAACCTCCTTTATCCGTCCGAACAAACGGATACCGCACCTTGCTCGCTCGAGTCACCGCCGCCGTTGCCGCCGCTCTCCGGCCACCCGTTGTTTGTACTAACATGGCCCCGTCTCCCGCTCGACTCCTCATCTTCCTCCTACCCACACCGAACCTCACGCTTACGCCTCCCGTCAGGCGGCCGCGCAGGGCCTGGGCTGGCACCGCCCGCTGCGCCGCCCCGGAGGCCGCCGCCAGCGGCGGATTCGTCGTTATCGAGGATGACCTCTCTGAGCTCCTGCAGGTTCATTTCTTCTTTCGATTCTTTTCCCCGTTTAACCTGTTCGGTAACTTCGTCTATTGTTAAGAAACAATTAAAGGGCCGTGGTTCCTTAAAAGGAGGGATACCACTGCTTTCTCTATCGATTGATGCGCGCAGCCAGGCTGTTTATGTAGAGATCTATCATTGTCAATAAAAATTGGACTTCATCAACTATCTGAAGATCCATCTTACTGATGTTTGAAATCTTTTATGCTCCCTGATTTGGTTCACTCGTATGCACACTTTAAACAATGGGCTGCAGTTTCTGCACAATAGAATGTGATATGCACATAGACATGCTCTCACTTTCAATGAGATACCATCAGAACTCACTGATTTCAGTAACTTCAGTAGACACTGGAATAATTAGTGCAAACGAATTCAAATTCATTTAAAAAGTCCTTTTGAAGTGAATAAATATTTGATTGAATTCAAGCGTAAGTTTTGGTCCTTTGGCCGAAATAGTTTTGAAACCGAATTTTGAAGCCATTAATCATACCTGCCACTGGTGTAAATACAAGCTTAAAAAGGTAGGATAAATGCTTGGTTTCTATTGCTATTTTCTGTAAGAGTCATGTTACTGCTCTGCAATGGACTTACACTTACTTCAATACTCCTTCCGTCCCACCAAAAGTGTCTCAACTTTGTCAAAATTTGGATGTATCTAGACGCTATCTAGTAGGTAGATACATCCAAATTTTGACAAAGTTTAGACACTTTTGGTGGGACGGAGGGAGTACAAAACATGATACTTATATGCATCAGGATTCAATGCTGTAAAATCATTTACCACACACATAGTCGACTAAGTTTCTGTATATTTGATCTAGTTATTTTCTGTAAACTAAGCAATATAGGGTATACATCTATATATCCTTTTCAGATTCTACCTAGAGATTTAAGAGATAATCTGCAAAATGAACCTAGAAGGGACCAGCTGTTGGAGGTGAGCAAATGCACTTGTCTGCTGCCACTACACCTAAACCATCGTGTTTGAATATTCCTGAATTTTAATTGCATAAACCATCCCAATGATGAGTGAGTTAGGTTATTCTGGATTTGGGGAGACGACCTGAGGCACGTTTCCTTGGTAACTCTGGTGGCCAATATCTACGGGATAGTGAGGTATGCAACTGTAAGTTAATCCTGAATTGATGACATACTTGCGTTAACAATTTTGTGGAATGTAATCATACCATGAAATCAAAAAGTACACAGTTCTTCCATTACAGTGTGGTTGGTCTTGTTCCCATGTCTATTCTCCAAACTATATAATAGTATCAGTTGTACTCATGAAAAACTAACTTCTTTATGCTAATGGATATGTGCTGATTCATCTGATAAATACATGTAAGCCCCTAAGCTTAATCAATGGGCAGCGAAGGGAGAAATTTGTTTGCAAACTAATGTTTCCTGTTCTTTTGATTTGCCTTGTTTATTCGACAGATTTCACAGCTAGAGTTGGAGGAAGCTCAGAGAGCTGTAGGAGAATTTGGAGGCGACAACCGTGCTGGAATCGAAGGTACATTGCATAGGATATCTGCCATAAGGAGTAGAAAAGGATTGGTTGTTGGTTTGACTTGTCGAGTTGGCCGAGCCGTCAATGGGCATGTTGATATGGTCCGTGATCTTTTAAACTACAAAGAGAGCATTCTCTTTTTGGGAAGGTACGTCACTTTGCTGCATCAACATTTAGATCTACATGTACTGAGTAATAGTGGAATATGGAACACTTCCAAACTTCTTTGGTATCTTTAGTTCATGAAGATCTGAGAATTGAAGATGGCTGATTGCGCGGCCTAGAACATTAAAATAAATGATCATATGTACATTTATTCAGGAACATGTATATGGTTCAAAAAGGCAAATGGTTTCTATCGATATGCATAATGTCATAGTAATAGGAGCCTAGGGGCATCCTTGGTTCGCTGCCATGTTCTACCACGGTTTTGTTCCACAAGCTACACTTTTTGTGGCAAGAGTTTGGTCCTAAACCAGCTATGGCATATGCAAAACCTTTCTATCCTGTCATAGGCTAATTTATTAGCCAGCGTTTGCCTCAAGTGTGATGCCCGATTCAACCGCCACAAAAACTGTAGTAAGCCAAACTTTACAACAAAGTGTGGTCCATACTCCATAGGAGTTTCGATTTGTGCGTTGTTTATTTTCTTAAATTCTCAAAAAAAATCACTAATTGTCATAAAGATGTTATGATAATTTTGGAATGACAGAGTTTTCGGTATTTTACAAAACAAATTAACGGTGAAATAGTGAACGAGTTTCTAAAATTCTGAGGAACTAATTCATACAATAATAATTGCTAAATAGTCTCTTGAATTGTGAAGCCAAGATGTCATAATGAATTAGGATGTGGTTTCTATTAACTTTTAAAAAGTTGTGTTTAGGCCTTCAATGGATCCCTGATTGGATAAGTAAAATACTGGAACTGATATTGCCTCAGAGCAGCGTTTCTGATACAACTCTGCATTGCCATATGTGGTCTAGTGCCATTGCTATGTTATACTTATCACATATTCTATTGATGTCTGATGTTGTGCATCCATAACTTTTCGGAGCTCCACATGATCTAATTCAAGCATCTGTGTTTCAGTGCAATCTGAATATATATTAACAGTTTTTTATTTGGTCAGACCTGGGGTTGGCAAGACTACTGTTATGCGTGAGATTGCGCGTGTTTTAGCAGATGAGTTTCAGAAAAGAGTGGTATATAAACAATGTTACTGTCTTTTAGTATTCGGGCTCTATCTTCGTATGTATAATTCGAACATGTTGTATGGGCATGCTGATGTTTAGGGCAGGTAATTGTGGATACAAGTAATGAGATTGGTGGGGATGGGGATATTCCTCATGCTGCAATTGGTGGCGCAAGAAGAATGCAAGTACCTGAACCATCAATGCAGCATAGAGTGATGATTGAAGCAGTTGAAAACCATATGCCTGAGGTGGTCATTGTAGACGAGATTGGAACTGAAGCAGAGGCGCAAGCTTGTCGGTCAATTGCAGAAAGGGGTGTAATGCTTATTGGTACTGCCCATGGAGAAAGGCTTGCTAACATTATAAAGAATCCAGTTTTATCTGACTTGGTATGCCATTATTCTCATAACCTGCATTGTTATGCTCGTAACTTTGCATTAGATCTGTACTATACCCTGTTATTGTACAATTTGTACATGGTATCGGATTCGAAATGCCAAACTTGAGCTTGTTGTCATATATAGTTTCAATTATTTTATCTGTAGGCATGATAGCTTATAAATAATCCAGATATTGGTCCAGCATTGTTTGTCGAAGATGGATAGTCCTACCAAATTTCTTGCAGCCATGCTCTTGTAGAGCCAAAGTTTGAATATTTAAAAGAAAGATGTTTTTATCCGCCTATCAGTCAATAATCAATATGCTAACGTTATTTGTTGGAAAATCAGATTGGAGGAGTAGAAACTGTCACTCTTGGTGACGAGGAGGCTCGTGCGCGACGTACCCAAAAAAGTATTCTGGAGCGAAAGGCCCCTCCAACATTTCCTTTCCTTATTGAGATGAGGGAGCGGCACTACTGGGTGACTCATCGGGTATGTGTATTTTCTTTTCTGTATATGTCAAGTGGTCAAAGTACATGAATATATACATTTTCTGCTTTGTGCTAACATACATGCCAATGTTGTCTCGTTTAAAATCGCCTCGTTTAGAATCGTAGAGATAGTCATGTAGAAGTAGCATATTAGGAGTTAGGAGAGCACCAAATTTCATATAGCTGATATATATCACAGTTCATGTTTTTGCGTCAATAGTTCTAACTTGTAGTGTGTCTCATATTGATCAGTCGCAATACCTTATATTAATGTTTCTCTATTTTGAGAAACTCTGGTAATGTAGTGAAATAGTTTTTTGGTTCTGTTATTTTCCTCTATTATGGATGACTAACACTGTTTACGAACATATCTATCTATTCTAAGCTCTTGTTTGCTTATCATCCTTGCTGAAATTTCTTTGACGTGTTTGCTACTGCTATTTCTGCTCTGCTTTGTTAGGAACTAAGACCATCTTAAAACTCAGCATGCTACCTGAATGAAATCCACTCACCTTTCTTTTCAAGAATGGAATGTAATCACAATTCATACAGATTTGTTTTCTCATTTTCTGATGACTGTTTTTATGTGGTGTCCCTTTCTTGTGCAGACTGAGAGGAGCGTCGATATGCTACTCCATGGCAAGAAGCCACTAGTTGAGGTAATATTTATCAGCATGTTTCTCGCAGTTTTGGGATGGGATACATTTCATGGCATGACAGAAAAGTGACTGTTTTCTATAGTTTGCTTTACCTGACAATTTCATTTTGAAGCATGACTTTGCTGTTGTGCAATTTGCATGCTCAAAAAGTAGTGTTTTAATTTTGAGACTATAGGAAAGTTATAGTAAAAGTTATCAAGATGATTCTTTAGTTTGGTGGGCTATTCTTTAGCGAAGCAAACAATCCATATCGCTGGCACTTCTATCCATGTAAGAACTTAATGCGTAAAGCATTAGTTGATGCGTTTGTTACATTGCAGGTCAGGAAAAGGGATAACGAGTTTCAGGTTATCATTGAAAGATGGGCAACATATGATGGAGATGGACTCTGAATTCCAAACTTTCTAGCCATTATTTCTTCTGCCAAGCTTTAGCTCTTCATATTTGCCATGTGTGGATAACTGGTACAAATTCAATTGAGCTTGTTATTGTAAGGAGAATGGAGAGATCCTGATTCCTAATGTTTGCCGACTTTACTTAGAATAATTTCAGTGTTCTTGTTACTCTGGCACTGAAACTGATATTGCCCATTAAGCTTAGTACCAAGCTCCATACGATATCTTTATACTCTTCCTTATATCAACATCGCTGTAAATCATTTTCGCTCCCAAGTTGGGTCTTCGTCAGTGCAGTAGGGTCAACTTTTACTTGAAGTTGTACATGTATTTTCTTCCTATGGTCCTGAAATTGATGGTGGATTGGTTATTGATATCAATTGGCAGAAAGTGCTGGCAAAAAATACTACCTCTGTTCCCAAATGTCAGCCTTTTTAGAAATAGTTTAGCTTTCTAAAAAGGTTTACATTTCGGAACGGAGGTAATATTTAAATGTGTGGCAGGTTACCAGAACTTGAAGTGGAGATTCTTTCATAGCCTACTCGTGTGACCAATTACACTAATATATGTCCCTTGGTTGTCCAAAAAACAAATCTAGTGACAATCTCTCTGGTGATTCTGATTACCCAAGGTAAATATAATATACCGTGTAGTCATTGTGCCCCAAGAAAATGTATGTGAAGCTTGTATATAATGTGGCAAGAATCATTATTTGATATTGAGTTAGATAATTCTTGTATGTAGCATTAGTGCATCAATGCTTGTGTTTTTTCCTAGTTTTCAGACTACCGGTGCACTGTCCAAGATTCAGGACTGAACTTGCTTTCTCATGTAGCATAATCCTGATTCTATCAATTTTCATATCGTGGTTTTGGTTTCACATTCTTTATTTATTGAGATGTACCGTGTAATGATCACATAAAGGTGATGTAGCAAGTGCTAGTATGTTTTGCTCGCTTATGGAGGGAGACAAAATCCTGAGAGTAATGTATTTTGTTCTACCTTCAAGAGCTCTGAAAGAATCCAAGAATTTTTCAATGCGAAAACCTGAGATTAGTGTCAATAATGGGAGGCCCTGGTATTAGTGCTATATACCTTTGATAGCAAAAAATAGATGGTAAACGGTGAAGACGAGTAAAATTAGATGTGCAGCTGGGCATTCTGGGATCTGAACAGGTCAAGGACTGAAATACATAATGCTGCAACTGAAAGTTTTTTTTTTTTAAATGGATTCCAGTTTTTTTTTGTAAACGATAATGCATGCCAGTTTGTTGTGGGGTAGCTGCATTATAGTGGCTCTGTAAATGGTGACAGAACAGAAGCATTAGCTGCAACACGTTTGACGTACCCTCGTGTTTCTGACCTGCGATGCTGCGACTAAACGGAATGTGCAATCGCAATAACGTTTTACTGGGCGCCATGTTAAATTTCTCAGCGCCAGGACCTGCAAGCAATTCGCTGCGTGGTCCTCTCTGCCTGCAAATTAAAAGTTAAACCCTGCATTTTCTACAGTACTTATTTATGCCTGCACGAAATTCAGATGCTTGTTGATCTGAATTGCAATTGCTGGTACATCACACATGGTTGCAGCTCCCATGGACCACTGGATCATCCACAACATCCCTCTGATCCCCAAGGGACATTTCAGTTGGTAGTATCAATTGATTTTGTGTGTGGGTTTTGCAGAGGTGCTGAGTCATGCGTGCATGGTTAGCTGGGTGGTTGACATCAGGGAGTAACTGCCGTTGCTACATTTCGCAGCAAGAGATAAAGAGCCTTTCCTGGACGGCCAAGCGTGTTCTTGCCTGCTTGTTAGCATCCCTGTCCTTGCCGCGGCAGAGCGCTCACATGCGTGCGTGACATGATTGATCTCTCTCGCGCGCACAGTGACGCCCGAGGCATGGGCTGCTCGTTTCTTTCTTCAAGTCCACTCCTAATCCTGCCGGACTCGGTCAACTGCGCTGCACACACACACATGGAAGCATGATCGTATCAGACGCATCAGAGAATGGTTCTTCGTCCTTGAATCAATGTTCACATGCATTATCATGCACGCCATGGCAGCCCTGGCAATGTAATGGGTGACAATGAGCTGGTCCAGAGGAAGGAAACATGTAAAAACAGTGAATTAAGTGGATTGCACCAGAACTTTTAATTAGTTCGGACTTTTGGTTGTGTTGGCCAGTGCATTAAGCTTGGCATGGTATCCGAGCCTAAGGTCTCGAGTTAGAGGTTCACATATGGGCCTCTTCAGCCGCACCTCTAAGTCACTGGAACTCCGAGTCACAAGTAAGACGAGGTCGAACCCCTTTCAATCAAGAGGATGTTGTGCTTACGGCATAAACTCTTTTGAGCAAACCTATCTATGTGACATACTACCTAGAGATGCAAGCCGGATCCCGCCTAAACCTGACTTCTAGGTCATCTTGTTATTAGTAGTTTAAATTTTGGGGAAAATTTTGATATCGAAATGATAAAATGAACTAGAAGTATGATTTAGCTGGCTCCTTCTTGGCATGTTATAGTAGCACCGTCGATAGGTTCTACTAACTTGTTTCCTCATACATGCTTTAAGATACGAAGTTTATTTCGAAACCGGCTACTCCCTTTCTATTACTGCAATAACGGAAATACATTGTCTTTCTAACACCACACAACACTCAGAGAAGGGTACGGGGAAAGAGGACGCCCTCTCGTATGTAGGAAACCCGCTAACAGGTGCTCGACTACGGGGTAAAAACCTACAGACACTAAATCTAAGTTCAAAAAGCCAACTTCTTAGCTCCCATCCTTAGCCTCCCAGCATCATCGCCTTTGTATAGACCTGCCCAATAATTAATGAAGGGATGTGTTTTAAATATAACCACCACACGAGACTTGACCACATACTAGGAGTGTAGTACTTTTTATCCCCGGGAAGATAAGCATAGAACCAGGCAAAACTTGTCAAAGATTCTAGCTCCTAAACAAGAAACTAACCCCCCCCCCCCCCCCCCCCCCAAACCTTCTTCTCCAAGATGACTTTTTAGCGGACGTCAACGACCTCTTGGCAAACATGGGAGACAACCAGTGGCGGAGCGTGACGACAAAATTAGGAGGGGCCAATTTCTCAGCGCAAACTGTTAGCCTGGGCTGACAAAGCAGTGTGTCTCCCATTGGTCTACATTTTGTAAATTCCACGGGCTAAATAACTATGTTTTACTGTTTGAAGACTAGGCCGCGACCCGAGAAGGTCTCTATGACCCTCCGCCGGTGGAGACAACGTCAACACTGCTACCACCACCACCGCTGCTGCTCACGCTGCACCGTAATGTGACTTTGTCTTCTCTGTATCAAATATTGCTAGAGTTTCTAGTTCTAGCGTTTAGAGTAGATGTGATCGGTTTATCATATTTCGACATAATATGTTCATGTCTTTTGTTAGTTTGCACGATTGTTGTAATTATTGTTTATATGATCATGCTATATCAGTTATTATTTTGAATTTGCTTATATATTCAACACCAGAGCTTTTTTTCGATAAGGGACGCTTTATTACTTAAAAAGTTTTAAGCATTACACCCAGCCTCTGCATAACCAGGATGCACACAACCGTTTATAGGTCTAGGATCCATCGACATAAGATATAAAAGAGATAAAAAAGCCAACTATTATGACACTTCGTTGGCTTCAATCCTCCGACTATGCAGCCACCCATGTTGGTGTTACCCTCCAAAACCCCCCGACGGGTTTCGGCTAAGTAACACGAAGAGCCGGGAGGCTCCTAGGGCCGCTTAGTGGATCCCTGGCACCTCGCGTCGTCCCGCAAATCTTCTGGCGCGCGTCCTGGCGGTTGCCTGGGCGTGCCACCTGACCTAGACCTGGTCAGGAAGGTGTTAGTGCTTCGATTGTTCCTGCATGGTAGACACGTGCACATTAAATACGAGCCTTATCGGCTCTCAGGTTTCCCTGTAGATCGGCTCAAAGAGCCGATCGCCCCATGGTCCTTGATGGATTAGCAATGGCATGGGGATCCTGCTTGATCAGGACAAAGCTGAAACGATCCACGACAGTTTAGGGTTTTCACCGCATAATCGGAACGTCCTACGTGCGATCGGGCCTAGCAGCTACGAGAGACGGTGCAAACTACCCCTACGAGAGGCCTAAAAACCAACATAACGTTGATCCCCGGAACATCCCTCGCAGGGACGGTAAACATCATCTAACGCACCACCGGATCCTCCGACCCCAGCATAAGGCCTAACTATGCAGATATTAAACTAATCCCTGCAGATGCAGGGAGCAACCGTAACGGATCGGATCTACTAAGCACGATCAAGCAAGATGCTGCCCTTACGTCTAGATAGTCGTAAGGGCAGCTAGACATGCAAGGGTTGCACTACGATAGCATATTACGTGAAGAACAATGCTAACCCTAACACATCTAATGATAACTACGTTGCTCGCCATCAAAAAGGCTTCAGTACGAGCAACGCGTGAACAATTCTAAGCTTTACGCTGCCTAGATCGCGAGATGTGATCTAGGCAGCATGATGCTTACCGGTAAGAACCCTCGTAGGAAAGGGGTGGCGATGCGCCGAGATTGGTTTGTTTTGGTTGAACGGTGATTGTCCTCCTTTTCTGATAACCCTAGATACATATTTATAGTCCAAGGGACTTTCTAATTGAGGCGTGCACCTAACCGTGCACGGGCCAAACTCTATCTCTTTAATCTAAATTACAATACGATCTAATATGTTACAGATACATGGGCAATTAAGCCCGAACTCTCAGCGCAAGGCCGCTTCGAAGATGCTTCATGTGTACGTCCTTCAAGCCCATCTTCACTTACGGCCCCTCTCCTGATTTGGCCAGAATCGGGTGGTAACACATGCCCCCCTGGTTTTGGTAATGATAATTGCAAAACCATCAGTTTTTTTCCTCGAGGGGTCATGTCGTGGCAGAGCAGAACCGTCGCAGTATCCTTCATGATGACATCTTGCCTTCTCAACTTCCCTGCACGGTTTGACAGTTCTGGCACCACGTCCTCGGAAACTGCTTAGGCATAAACTCGCTATATCCCCTTTTACTTGGCCACCCCCTGTAATTTCTTTCTTCATCCCCTTCGTGCTAGCACTCCAAAAGCCCTCCTCTGCCACCATGTCTTCTTCTTCTTCCTCCTCTGCTGCATCAAGCCTCTCTGTCCAATCCTCCCCCCTCCGAGAGCCGACGCCAGAGTGGGACCCGCAAGAGGCCCACGCGGCCAACATCCGCCGCGCCATAGCCGATGGGGATGAGTCGAGCCACGACTCCTCCGTCTGGTCCGAAGATGACCAGTCCCTGACGGACGGGGAGAGCGACCTCCGCTTCCTCGCCATTGGGGAATCGGAGGAGGAGAGCGACGACGATCGTTTCTCCTGGGACGGTTTCTCCTCCGCCGAGGAGGTGAAGGAAGAAGAAGAGGAGGAGGACAGCACCTCCTCCGACGAGCCGCCGGCCAAGCGCTTCTGCCCTTGGCCGGGCAACCTTAGTGACTTCGACAGCGACGAAGACGACGCTGGCGAGGAAGATGAGGACAACGAGGGTCCTCCGGGTGGTCGCGGCAGCAGCAACGACGAGCCCGCCGAAAGCGCCGACAGCAGCGACGACGGCGATGACGAGGGCAACAATGGCCCCTAGATAGGATCCTAGAATAGGATCAGTAGTAGTAGGAGGGGCAATGCATCCCCCTAGGCCTTCCTTTTGAGAGCAATCAGCTCTTTTTGTGTAAGAAATCTGATTATCAATGAAGAAATTTCCCCAATCTGACTCTGCCGATTCCTTGTAAATTGATTTAGCCGATTCTCCCTTTGCACTGAGTCTGCCGATTGTCGATTCGGTAGATGCTCAATGAGCCGATGGCAAAGCATCAGCCTTTCCAATAGATTGCAAAACAGGTCGATCCAATCACCTTCTCAGATATTAACTTGCAATCCATGAAATTCAGATCCAAACCTCCAACCGGACAGGTCCAACGCGCAGCTGCGAGACCCCTAGATCCTTGGACTTCGAAATCATCCGATTGTATTGTTTGTTCTGACAGCAAAACTCCTGGTTCAATGCTTCCAGGAAAGCTCCTTAGTCCTCTGCTGACAACCTTGATTTTGAAGCCGATACTCCTGTAAAACAGGTGTCACTCGTTCACAGCTTCCCTCGTTTCCTTGCAGCAACGGACTGGTTCAGAGCCTGATCAACGATGATGGCTCCTTCTACAAACTCTTCCTGCCATCCTAATGGCTTTCCTCTGCCAGAGTCCTCCTGTTCCACATGGTCATGATGCAGAGATAGCCAATGCCAACACAACGGGCTCTTCAGAATGAGAAATTTTTAGGGCTAGCTGCCCCCCGAGCCTCGGTCAAGGCGAGCACAAAAGTGGACCAGCCACACTGGGCCACTATCAGCTTCTCAACTGTGGTGCAGTATCAGCCGATTCTGACCAAATCGGCTGTTCATGGCAGAGAACCTCCGAGGTGAGCTGCCCCCCGAGTCATTCATCAGAACTTGGCAGGAAAGCTTACGCTCAAGGAGACAGTGTACTAGGGCAGCCCTGGCAGGGTCAGCAGCTCCCTTGAACTAAGAGGCCTCACACGTAGTGGCCCTTGAACTCTTCCCAGCTCCATTCTTGTGACTGCTCCATTAGGCTTCTGCCTGTAACAATACCTTGAGTCGATGGCCGTGCATCGGCTGTGAATCCTTAAGTCGATGCTTGCGCATCGGCTATGCTCAAAAATTTCGATGTTTCGGTTTTTTGTGGCCGATTTGCTTACGTATCGGCCCCCATACTTGAGCTGTTCTGCTGAGGATTTGACATCCGTTCCCAGCTCCGTATCCTTGTATATCATCCATCTATGTGCCCCCCGAGCCGATTCTGTCAAGGACTTGATGGTATCGGCTCTTCAAGCATCTGTTGGATTGACGCTGAACACAGATGAAGGTATGTTGAGGATGATTTTGGCCGATTGCGGGAATCGGCCTCCTTTTTTGTTGCAACGGTTTGACGATGATTTGCAACTTCTTGGCTTTCCACTGTAGCTACGTGGCATGTTGGAGATAAGATCCTTTGCTTTTCATTTTTTGAGGGCCGATCGCAGGGATCGGCCTTGCCACGTATGTCCAATGTATTGGACGTGCTACTCTGTCCAGCCCACGGATACCATGTTTGTGTGAGCCGATGCATCTGCATCGGCCTCAGCCGATGTCTGTGCATCGGCCTTCGCCTGTTTTGGGCGCCATACTTTCTTTGGCGGGCGCGCCTTCGTCTCCACTGTTTGCTGGATTTTCGCGGCCAGATCGGGCCGCGCTCTTCTCAACGTGTACAGGTACTGTGCCTCGGCTTCTTCCAAGTTTCGCAGCCGCTGCACCCGGCGCTTCTGAGAATGGCTGAGTCCATCAGGGCACCACCTTGGTCGGTGATACCTATCTTCTTCTCCATCTGACTCCTCGAAGTCTTCTTCTTGAGATGACTCAGCTCGTTTACTCTGAGGTGGGAGAGGTCCTAGACGTTTGAACACTGAAACTTCGCTTGCCCCCCTTCTTCCTTGCTGTTTGCATTCTGGGCAGTTCTCGATTGTTGGCAATCGGCTCATTCCTGAGTCCCAGCAATGTTTGAAGAAGGGACAGTCCCAGTGCCTGTCCACGTTGTCTTGCTCCTTTGACCTCCCCCTGGCGCGACGTTCGTACCCGTCGTCGTTGCCGCTGTTCTGACGATACCTCCTGTTCTCCGCATCAGACCGACGATGTTTCTCATCGTCTTCGTCGTAGCGTCGACGTCGGTCGTACTGTTGCTCATACTTGTTGAGGAGGTGCACGGATAATGGGCGCTGATACCGTATGCTTCTCACCTCCTCCTCGGTCAGGTACCGTCTATCGTCGTCTTGGGGCCGGTCGCGTGGAACGGCCTCCTCTTTATCCTTGCCACGAGAATGGCTGCTCTCCGCTTTGTCCGCGCCATGGCGAATCACGAACCCTGCCATATTGACATCAAAGGAGAACCCTGGTTCTCTTATGGAGTGGCTTAGGTCCACCATGTTGACGTCTGGAAACGGACGCCTGTCTACCTTCATGGCAAACTGTCCGAAAGTTAATCGGCCTGCTTCTATTGCCATCTGAATTTGTGCGCGCAGTACTTTGCAGTCGCTGGTGGTGTGCGTGAACGTATGATGCCACTTGCAGTATGGCCTCTTGTTCATCTCTTGTGCCGTAGGGATCTTGTGGCCTTCGGGTAGCTTCAACTGTTTTTCTTTCAGTAACAGATCGAAGATCTGTTCGGTTTTGGTCACGTCAAAGTCCAACCCTCTTGGAGGCCCTGGTGGATTCACCCATTGGCAGGACACAGGCACTGGCGTCCGAGTCCACTCGGCTACTGCAACTTCCTGATCGTCCGCGGAGTCTTCGTCTTCATCGGCATTGACCAGGCTGATCGCGCGCTTGAACTTGTCTTGGTACAGTTCTGGATGGCGCTGTTCATATAAGGTCAGTCTGCTGACCAGGTGTGTCAGCGAGTTGTACTCAACTTGGAACGTCAGATCTTTGAACGACGCTGCCAGGCCTGCCACGGCCAGTTCGACTGCCTCTTTCTCAGTTATATGAACCGAATAGCATCGGTTCTTGACAGTTCTGAAGCGCTGAATGTACTCAGCCACTGTCTCTCCTCGCTTTTGCCGAACCTGTGCTAGTTCGGCAATACCAGCTTCAGTAGTCTCTGAATGGTATTGGGTGTGGAATAGTTCCTCCAGCTGCTTCCATGATTGCACTGAATTTGGCTGCAAAGAGGTGTACCACCCAAAAGCTGGACCGGTGAGGGATTGCGAGAAGCATCTCACCCGTAACTGATCTGATGCCGAAGCCATGCCTAGCTGGGCCAGGTATCGGCTCACGTGCTCGATGGAGCTCGACCCTTCTGACCCACTGAATTTGTTGAAGTCCGGGAGCCGGTACTTAGGCGGTAGTGGGATCAGGTCGAACTCGTTGGGGTACGGCTTGGAATAGCCGATTATCTTCTTCTTCGGCAAGATGCCGAATTGATCTCTCAGGACTGCGCTGATCTGATATGCGGTGGAGGCAGTAGCAGCTGAGCTTTCTTGGATTGGCGTAGTGGTGTATTTGGCTAGCCACGCTTGTTTCTCAGCTTCTGCTCCTAGACTCCCCGCTGTTGCAGTTATCCTTCCTGCCGGAACAATTGCTCCTGCTCCGGCAAACCCTCCTGGTGGAGCCTGGATCGCCTGCGTCCAGTTGTTGCAGTCCGGCACATACGCACACACGTATCCGTGTGGGATTTCCTTGGGCGGGTCAGGTAAGAACTGGTAGTCGCCCGGGTCACCCCCATCCTTGTAGACGACGTATGCCGGCGAGCTTTGTTGTGGTGGAGCCGCCGTTGCGTACGGCAGAGGCGGTCTGGAGTGGAGTTGCATCTCTCCCTGGTGAGTCCCTAGCACAGGTCCTGAAGGGGAGTAACGACGCTCCATGATCTCTTGCACCACCCGGAGCGCAACGCGCTCCAAGGTGTTCACCAGGCTCTCAGAGTGCCGATGCAGCGAATGGGCCACCATGTAGTTGATCTCCTGACGCAGGGCTCTGGTACGTTCCTCTGAAGGGAGAGACAGATCTAACCCATCGAGGATGCCTTGTGGTGCGAATCCTTTGAACCTGACGCCGTGCGACCGGGTCTTCTCAAAGGAGCCGATGAGTTCGGCCTCGAGGATGACCTTCAGATCATCGTACTTCTTCTTATGTTCCGTGGGGAGATCCTCATACGTGATCGGTTTCTCCGCCACCTCGGATGTCGACGCTGACATGGATGTTGAAGAAGATGTCCCACCGGGCGTGCCAGAATGTGTTACCCTCCAAAACCCCCCGACGGGTTTCGGCTAAGTAACACAAAGAGCCGGGAGGCTCCTAGGGCCGCTTAGTGGATCCCTGGCACCTCGCGTCGTCCCGCAAATCTTCTGGCGCGCGTCCTGGCGGTTGCCTGGGCGTGCCACCTGACCTAGACCTGGTCAGGAAGGTGTTAGTGCTTCGATTGTTCCTGCATGGTAGACACGTGCACATTAAATACGAGCCTTATCGGCTCTCAGGTTTCCCTGTAGATCGGCTCAAAGAGCCGATCGCCCCATGGTCCTTGATGGATTAGCAATGGCATGGGGATCCTGCTTGATCAGGACAAAGCTGAAACGATCCACGACAGTTTAGGGTTTTCACCGCATAATCGGAACGTCCTACGTGCGATCGGGCCTAGCAGCTACGAGAGACGGTGCAAACTACCCCTACGAGAGGCCTAAAAACCAACATAACGTTGATCCCCGGAACATCCCTCGCAGGGACGGTAAACATCATCTAACGCACCACCGGATCCTCCGACCCCAGCATAAGGCCTAACTATGCAGATATTAAACTAATCCCTGCAGATGCAGGGAGCAACCGTAACGGATCGGATCTACTAAGCACGATCAAGCAAGATGCTGCCCTTACGTCTAGATAGTCGTAAGGGCAGCTAGACATGCAAGGGTTGCACTACGATAGCATATTACGTGAAGAACAATGCTAACCCTAACACATCTAATGATAACTACGTTGCTCGCCATCAAAAAGGCTTCAGTACGAGCAACGCGTGAACAATTCTAAGCTTTACGCTGCCTAGATCGCGAGATGCGATCTAGGCAGCATGATGCTTACCGGTAAGAACCCTCGTAGGAAAGGGGTGGCGATGCGCCGAGATTGGTTTGTTTTGGTTGAACGGTGATTGTCCTCCTTTTCTGATAACCCTAGATACATATTTATAGTCCAAGGGACTTTCTAATTGAGGCGTGCACCTAACCGTGCACGGGCCAAACTCTATCTCTTTAATCTAAATTACAATACGATCTAATATGTTACAGATACATGGGCAATTAAGCCCGAACTCTCAGCGCAAGGCCGCTTCGAAGATGCTTCATGTGTACGTCCTTCAAGCCCATCTTCACTTACGGCCCCTCTCCTGATTTGGCCAGAATCGGGTGGTAACAGTTGGGAAATAAACTCCGTGACTGTGTTCTCCAATCGTGTAGACACCTCCATAAAGAGGTCGCGATCCTCCAAACGCTGAAGTGGCGACCATGAACGGAGCAAAGCCGTACACCGGTAGATGACCTGCATAAGAGAAGAATTTTTGTCATTAAAAACCTTGTCATTTCTACATAGCCAAAACGACCATGCAACCGCAATCGCTCCCACTCTGATAATCGTTTTGTACCTAGAATTCACCCAATTTAGCCAATTGCCAAAAATGTTTGCAATGCTACGGGGATGATATAAGGTAGAACCTATCTGAATGATTGGCCATATAAATCTAGCAACTCGACAGTTGAAGAAAAGGTGTTTTGTTGTCTCTTCTTCGTGACAGAACACACATTTCGTACATCCATGCTAGTTACGTTTTACAAGGTTATCTTTAGTAAGAATCACACCTCGACGAAGATACCATGCAAAGACTTTGTTTTGAAAGGTATCTTCATCTTCCAGATGGATTTATTATTTAAAACCCGTTGTGTAGATAGGCATAATGCTTTGTACATGGAGCTAACCGAAAATATGCCTTTTTTTGTGAGACTCCAACATAATTCATCTATCCCCTGAACCAGCTGGATTGAACCTAAACGCTGAAGCAGTTCATTCCAAGAAGCTAGCCGGGGACCGACAAGATCACACCTGAACGTCATAGAGGGGGGAGAAGATTCCATCACCTTCTGCAAAGTATCCCCTTTATGACGAACAATACTGTACAAGGCCGGATACTGTTCACGAAGAGTGGTTGTTCCCAACCACCGATCGTCCCAGAACTGTATCTCCGCCCCATTCTTAATGGAGAAAAACCAAATGGGAAAAAGTGCTTCTTAGTTGCCATGATGCCGACCCAAAAATGTGAGTCTCCTAGAGCTAACAACTCATTTTAATTCCCAGCCCTTTAAAATGTTTTTAAGCGTTTAAGCTTAATATATTTTGGATATCAGTAGGGTCCAAACTATTCACATGTTTTTCCCTAAATCTGTTTAACCAGAGGAAGGAACTCAGGGTTCTTCAAGCAAGAAAGATCAAAACGAAATTCTCTGCTCCTTTTCACTTTGGGAGTTTCTCCAGAATCAAGGATTAACAGATTGGTCTTTTACTACCATTTTAATAGTAACCAAAGGGGAAAAAGGCATCAGCCAATCAGCAGACATTAGGCCCTGCCTAAGATACGAAGCTGATTCTTCCTACTTATGTTAGGATCGCGATGGGGACGGTCCTATCGGTAGGCTCGCGGGACGAAGCAAGGAACTGAAACCCTGGCGCCTACGTGCGCCCTGTGTGGTCAGCAGGTGAGGTGAGCGTCGATGGAATCGACGAGGCATGCAACACGCTGATGGCGCCGGCCGGTGGGTGCAGCTCAGCAGCTGATGTGCCTCGCATCTCTTCTTCTCTTGATTTGGCCCATCACGTACGCAGAGGAGGAGGAGGAGGAGGAGGAGGAGGAGGAGGGAACCACTGATTTGATTTGATTTGATGGCAGCGCACGTACGTAGCATCTCTGTTCCCCTGCGAGACATCTCAAGAGCTCGACTACTGTAGGAGTAGAGTACGCTCTAGGGTTAATAGCCATTACCGCCTATGGAATCTAGCTAATAGCTACAGAGATAGAAAGAGAATCTTGGCTCATAGAATCTGTGAGAAATAAGAAGATGTTTGGGATGTGATATGAGAAATGAATCCAGGATTAGGCTAACTAGTGCATACTGAAGAATCTTCACTGTTATGTAGTATGATCCAACTGGTTGGTCAGTGCTGGCTGCTTCCCGAAGCTGCGGCAACCAGATTCTGCACCCTACCAGCAGCACAACCCTAGCAAAACGTCCATGTCTATCGCTCCTGGCCTGCAAATGTTTTACTACGTGCTACGTACTCGTCGCTGTAGATTATTACTCACAAGACTGGTGGTTTCTGACGGAATCACAGTGATTGAAGACCGTCTGATTGATGTTTAACGGAAGAAGAATGACACGTCCGAAGGGGGTGCCCATGCATGCATGTCCTTGTGGAGATCTGACGCCAAGAACATGGCATGGCACGGCTGCCTCAAAGCCTGATGGCTTGCCTTGCCAGCAACCGCAACTCAACACACACGACACATGGGGCTTGCAGCGGCATGGCAGCAGGACGGCATGGAGCTCTCTGCTACCTGCTCGTGCATGCATGGATTGGCAGGGTACTCACTCATCTTCACTTGGAGATGCAACAACAACGGCAGCAGAGTGGTAATTGCGTTACTACAACTTTGCAGTGTCGGTAAAGACGTTGCAATAATGCCCTTTTTAACCAGCCACTATCTTTCCGAGATCGATGTGTAGTGTATCCAACACCTCTGTCGAGCTGCCGTACGACGTCCGCTTGGAACGCGGGAGTTTCATTTCACCGGCGACACTGTAATTCCTGAGTGATGTGACAAAATAATCGTGTGTTCCAGATATACTTAGTGTCGGCGTTGTCCGTTTCTCGTCTTCGTCTAGGCGGCTAGGGCCAACGCGGCGGTTCCGGTTTATCGCCTCCATCGCCTTGGGGCCGACATGGATCTCGGAGTGGCGGCTCCGGATGTGCCTCCGCCGCCGTGTTGCGTTGAGGTGTTGGGTTTGGTCGCGAGGGTCACTTGGTCACCCACTCGTGTTGGGGCGTGGCCTCGGTGCCGGCGTGGTGCATTCTATGGTGTATGGTTTTCTACAGCTTTTCTGAAGTTGTCTTATTTTTCGTGAAAAAAGTTCTCCTTGTCAACTTAATCAAACAAAGGCGTTACCTAGGTTTGAGGAAATATATAGTTGCAGCTGTGTTTTCCTGTTTGTTCTTCAGGAGAAGTAACTAATGCCAAGGTCTGCGAAAAGCCAAGTGCGCTTGCACCATCTAGTCACCGGCACTCGTTCATCATCGTCATGATTACCAGGAAGGCGCGTGTCTGACTGATCACTTCTTCAGATACTCGTAGAGCATAGCATGTACTACCCATGGGAGATGATGTGATTCGACTGTTTTCAGAGAAACGAAGCAGTGCTCTCTCTCTCCCTTGTTCTCTCTCTCTCTCTCTCTCTCTCTCTCTCTCTCTCTCTCTCTCTCTCTCTCTCTTACTTCTTTTTCCTTTGCAAAGTGCAATGGAAGTCTTAGCTGTATAATTTTTTGGGGGGATAAAGGTTAGCTGCATGATATGGTTCCAGAGAAGCTTGACAACACAAGACACACTCACATCATGTTGCTTGCTTCATGGGGAATTAAAGCACTATCAAGCACCACTGATGCCAGACCAAACCTTCTAATAAGATTCTCGTTAGGCAGCAGCAAACAAATGCGCTAGGATCAGATCATGCATGGGGCTTCAGCACTGACATGACAATCGTGTGTTCAAGTATCCAACACTTCCCACACCACGTATTATGGTGATTCAGCCGGTTAACCAACTTCTGTTTATTTTACTACTACACTGACATATATTAACCCACTTTTTTACACTTTCATCGCTATTTTTGTATTCCCCTAGGCGAAATTAATTTCTTGTCTGACCCTCTCGCAAAACTATTTTAAAATCTGGCCTCTAATTTCGACGGCATTGAGAACATAGTCGAAGTTGTGCAGGTCGGTGCCAAGCCACATGAGGCCGAACTACCAAGAGTGCTTCTTTGTTGTTTTTCCTTGGAGGCCACATGCACAACTTCGGCTCCATTTCTAATATCGCTAAACTAAGGGGTTAGATTCTGATAAACAGTTTTGCCAAGGGGTTAGACAAGGAATTAGTTTTGGCCATGGGTTAGATTTGTCAAAAAAAACCCCCCCCGCTATTTTCTCTAGCAGGTTATAAGGTAAGTTGGCCACTTCTCAGTTCAGCTGCAAAGTGATCCTCAAGTTAACAGCAAACTAACAAGCTATGCACTGGGATTAGACATGAGATCCTTGATGGTTATGCGTAGCTGAATTCATTTCCCCAACAGCAAGACATCAATTTTCTCATTGGTTCAGGGGGGCCACCATGCACACTACACACACTGCAGATCTTGCTTGCTGTGCGTAGCTGAATTCCCCCCACAGCATTAGCCATTTTTGGATCACTTCGCCACATGCTTCCCTGCTCCCCTGCACACCCACAACTGCCATGGCCCCCAACCATAATTGAGAGCTAGTTTTGTCAAACAAATTCACCAATCATTTGTCACACATATATATGGGCCATCCCATTATCAAGAATATGCGCAATCCGCTTCTAGCTAGCCTCTAAATTATACTAGTCTAATCAGAGGCCAGGTTGATGAAGCTACAACCACACACACCATGAATTAATTAGCGGCTCACTTCTTCACTAGCTAATTTTTTTTTAAGTTCTCTCTAGGTACTAGCTGTTGATTCTGTACGTTATGGAACAAGACACAATATCATATCATGAACAGTGAACATGATGAAAGCTACAACACATGAACAAGCGATTAAGTTTCACCTCACCCCACATTGAGGTAGTAACTCAAACTGTCAGGAGGAGAACTACTGACCAATCAGTAACTCACTTCACAGCCTCAATTAATTAAGCTACTGAAACACTAGACACCTAGTTAGACACGATAGAATGAAGAAGAAAAAGGAACAAGATCGAAGCCAGGAAACTGATTAAGCATCATTTTCTGATGGAACAGTGGGATGCAATGCAGCTAAGCTAGAATGATCAGCAAGAATTAACGGTAAACGATCTCGAATCAATTCTCGATGTCGGTTTTACTCGAGCCGGAGCTGCGGCGGGCTCGGGCTGGTGCTCCGGCCGCAGGAGGGGTCTCCATGATCAACGCCGGCGCCGGGCAGATGGTGGTGGTCCTGCAGCTGGTGGTGGCGGCGGGCGAGGGTGTGCTTGTTGTTGTGCATCCACACCTTGAGGACGCGGCGCTTGACGCCGACCTCCTGGCAGAAGCGCTGCACCACGGCGTCCTCCAGCTTCTGCAGCCGCCAACCGACCTCCTCGGCGAACCCCAGCATACGCGCCTTCTGCTCCGGCGTGAACTTGGTCCGGAACCGCTTCCGGGCCGGCGCCAGCGGCCGCGCCGCCTCGTCGGACTCCGAGGTATGCATGGCGCTCAGGGGCATCACCATGCGCGTTGGCGGAGCGTGCGCGGCCATCAGGAGGCCGCCGCGGTGGGCGGCGAGCGGGCTCAGCGGGCCCATGAGGTGGTGGTGGTGGTGCATGTGCCGCGAGCCGGCGCCGTCCGTCTCCTTGCGGTGGAAGTTGCGGTGGCACCCGCAGGCGGAGCACCGGAGCGCGTCCAGCGAGCCGTCCTCGCCGGCCGGCATGAACTCCCCGCACCCGTCCGTGGCGCTGCCGCCGATGGTCGCCGCGTGGTTCTTCAGGCACTCTCGGTACCTCGCCCCTCCCCCGGCTCCGGCGGGCACCACCGCCACGAGCTGCCGGTTCTTGGTGTACTCCTCCTCAGCGCCGGAAGCTGCCATCGCCGGAGACGCAGGTGGCGACAGATGCCGACCATTAGAGCCAGCGTGGTGGTGGTGGTGCTCATGGTGCTGCAGACCGAGGTACGGCGGCGCGGCGGCGTGCATTGGCATTGGCATTGGCAGCTCCCCCTGCGCCCCAGAAAGATCCATGTGATCCTCCCGGCCGGCCTTGATCGTCGTCGTAGCTTCACTCCTCCGCAAGAAGATGCTTCCAGCTCCTGTCCTGCGCTGCTACTGCAATGGCGCACGCGTGCACACACACACAAAAGCGTAAATGCAAAGTTGGGGGGTCATGTAATGATGTATTGCAAACAAGAATCTACCACTCCTTGGGAACCTCAGAAAAGAGGAACAAACACACACATAAAGGTCATAAAAAAAGAAGCAGATTAATCTGTGGCCTCCTAGGGATCTTGGCTACAAGATACTAGTTGCAAATCCCAAAATGGAGATGACTGAAATAAATATTGTGGTTTTAGCTTGGGTTCACCGTGGTAGCTGATTCAGTAGGCTCATCTGCTGTAGCCTAACATGTAGTAATATCCTAGTACATGGACCAGCTAGCCTTTGAGCTCTCCTCCTAATCCTGGCTAATTGCAGGCCCTCCGCTCATTGGCTCAGGAAACAACTCGCAGCTACAAACAAATGAGCTCTGTCCTGCTGCTTCCAACAGTAGTGGACAAACAAACAGAGTGGAAACAAAAACAAAAAAAAAATGAAATGAGAGCAAAGAGTTGACACACAGATGTGGATGATGAACAAACAAACCTTGGACTTGCAGTTGCAGTGTATCAAGGGCTAATCAAATCGATCAGGAGGGCATGCAGAGAGGGAAAGGGAGGGAGGGAGGACCGGAGGAGCCCATGCATGTCTGTCTCTCCTCAAATCTTTGATGCTTCCAACATGGCAATGAAAATTAAAAGGAAACAAAATATTGAGAGTTATGGAGGGAGGCAGTTAGGGATGTGAGTGAGGGAGAGTTATGTCTGAGGTGAAGAAGGGCTTGTTGTCATAACAGAGAGATGAAGGAGAGAGAGGCTAAGAAAAATACTAGTTTCGTATGTGCTTGCTTTGCTTGCACTACCAGGCATCCAAGCTTACTTCACAAATCACAGGGAGGAAGAGAGGATGTGTGGGGGAGATGGAGGGAGGGAAGAGCTACAGGAGCTGAACATTGTCCGTCCCCTCCCTCAACTGAGATTTTTTTATTGCAAAACATTCACAATAATTAATGTTTTTCTGCTTCTTTTCTTCTAAGAGAGGGAGACAGGGCTTTGCCAGAAAACGTGTTTAAACATTTAATCCTATGGCTGGTGTTAATCTGGAAAGTTGAATGTCTCCCATGGTTCAGGTGATCGTGTTTGACTGTTTGCGCCAAGTTGAGATTTACTTTTATTTGTAATACTAATACATGTAGCGTAACAAATATGGCAATAAGCAGAAGCCTAGAGGCAATAACTTCTTCGTCTAAGCAAATGGTTAGTGCACTGTATCTATTTTTCCTTAAATTTTAGATGAAACATTTTGCTGGGTTGACATTGCAAAATAGTGCTAATTCACGAACGTATACAAATGGAAGCACAAGCCCTACGCAGTATCTGAAGAAATAGTTTTTAGCCGATAAGCTAGCAGCTAAAGAGCATGTTACCACACCCTCCCACCTATCAATTTGGTCAAAACTAGAGTAATTGTAGCATTATTAAACTAGGCGTCTATCAGAAACATGCCCAATAGTCTTGCACCACATATGTCCCTGTCACCTCAGACTCTTATCATTGGGTAATTTGCACATGATCTATCAACTCCCATAGGTTCTTGTGCAGAACGTTCAATTTTAGGCCCACTTAATCCCTGCTTTAGTTTGGACCATATATATATATATATGTAGTCTTGTCTTTTTTTTTTCCGATGGGGAGATGTTTGGTGCTTACCACTGTCTCACTCACTGCACAACATTCTTCTGCCTGTAAAGGGAAATTTACCATGCCTCCTTTTGAAGCTAAATATGGTGCAAATTTTTTATTTACTACAGTTTGCTTAGCAATGATATTTCAAAAATTATTGAAATACCACTTTTTTTTAGAAAGACCATATATTGACAGTGATGAAAATCAGCTATCTTTTCATCTAAAACGACTAGCTGCTTTAATGGGTCTAGGGACTATAGGCAGTGTTGTCAGATTAGCTAAGCGAAGAGGGGAATCGAGGGCACGATCCAGAGATTAAAATTGTAAGAGCATGTCTAACAGCCCCCCGTATTTCGCTGCCCCGTATAACGCTCGCATTTCGCCCCGTATCGAAAAACTGCTCCATTTCGAGCCATTCCGTCTAGCAGACCCCGTATTTCACCCCGTATTTTCAAAAATAAAAACCCCGGGAAGTTCATCTTCATTGATCATACTATGGATCATACATACATTCCGATCATACTACGGATCATACTACATTAACCTACGTCTACTCGTCAAGGATGACGTAGGGGATGAAGGCGATGGAGGCCGCCTCCTCCTGCGCCTCCTGCGCCTCCTGCGCCTCCCGCGCCTTCCGCGCCTCGAACTCCTGGACGGCGGCGATGGCCGCCGCCTGCTCCTCTGCCTCCACCCGAGCTTTCTCGGCGGCATCCGCCTCGGATTCGGCCATCGCACGCCGGTAGGCCTCCTCCTCCTCTGCCGCCTCCTCTTCCTCCGCGCCGCCTCCGCTTCCTCCGCCGTTGGTGCTGCCGATGGTCGCCGCCCATGCCGCCTTGGACGCGCGGTCGCGCTGCCACTCGGCGAGCCACGCCGAGAACTTCGGGCCGCTCATCGGCTTGAGCGGCGGGTCCTCGTGGTACCAGCGGCCGCCCCGCGTGAAGTCGCGGAGCTTCGCCGGGACGAACTCTGCGCCGTCGTACTTGCAGGCCGCGCGGCGGCTGCCGGCGGCGGATCTTTTGCAAAAAAGCCGCCAGGCCTCCTCCACGTTGTCCGGCGAGCGGGATCGCTTCAATCCGCTCGCCGGCGAGGCGGTACTGCGGCGGCGGGAATCCATGCAGGTGGCGGCGGGTGGAATGCGGCGCGGGGGAGCGACTAATTGCTCGCCGGAGCAGGAGGAGGAGGCGTCGGCGCACGGCGGAGCTAGGGTTGCGAGTGAGGGGTTAACCCCTCACTCGCACCTGCGCCCAGTATAAGTAGGGGGCGGCGGGGCCGATTTCCTGGGGCCCGTATTCCGCCAAAACGGGCCAGCCCGAATACGGGGCCTGCTAGACGGCCCAAATCGCGCCTGCCCCGTATCCCGCCGGAATTTTACGGGGTGGGCGGGTTATACGGGGCCTGTTAGACCTGCTCTAAGAATGTCATCCATGTCTCACGGACATGCTTATCATTTTTTTAAGGCTTTAACCAAGAACGCAACTCTTACCACCACTTTTCATTGCAACATTTTTCTAAACTGTGGTGAAATCATATGATCTTAGGATAAATTTAATAAGCAATTTTCATATATTTGACCTGGATATCCATAAACATATTTTCTTATGCATTCACAGAACAATTTGAGCATTTGATGGCATTAGTTATCATTGTCGGAATTAGATTCCCTTTTAGGAAAGGTCTTCATGGCCTTTTATTCCGGTGAATATTATAAAGACCCTGGAGGCATGCAAAGTGCCCAAAGAATGATCTTTAAGGTACATTAGGATCCTGACCTTCCTTTATCTTTCTTTCAGCTGAATGTTCCTCTGGATCGGCAAGAATGTTCGGTCGTGAAGGCTGGGTGAGCTAGCGATCTTTCTCTCTCAAGGGGTAGGAAAACAGACCCCAAAAGATGCATGGATCTATCCTAGCGTCTTTTGCTGTCTCTCCTTTATTTATCGTCATTGGATTTATGGCTTGCAATTATGTGCATTCTTGCTAGCTTTCCGTAGTGTTTTTCCTCGATCTCCACATCACTTTAGTTTGCATGCTTTATTCTTGACTAAAATCTGATCCCGAATCAATTACCTTTTGTGCCGTCTTCTTTTCCAGCATGTGGTTTTGTTTCTCGGTGCTGAAACCGTGTTTGACTGGCCATTGTTTACAATATAATACGTGTTCAAAAACATTGCCACTTTTCTACGATGGCTGAAACTTTTATGTGATTTTTTCAGTGCATTCAATTCATCGTCGTGGGTAAAAATCCAATTGAGTGAGTGCGGATTGCAGTTCTCCAACAACTATGTGACCCTGGAGATTCAAACCCACATATCCCCGGCACCAGAGTTGTAAAAATGTTGAACACCTCAAAGACACTTTCTAGGGCCAACTAGTTTGGTCCACGTTGGTTTATTTGGCTCAGCAACGTAGACAGTTCTTTCATGTATACTTAAGGATCAAGGGATCATGCATGACTTCTGGTTTGGAATGTGAATAGAAGACCATGATTTTTTATATTTTTTGTTGATTTTAAGCCATGTGCAAAATGGGAAGTTCACTAAAATGAAACTAGCTGTTACTGTTGTGAAATGTATATGTGGATTGCCTTTCGGACTTTTGGTTGTGTTGGTTAGTGCATGAAGCCTAACATGGTATCAGAGCCCCAGGTCTCGAGTTCAAATCCTGGCTTTCACATGGTTTTCGCAATTAAGCATAAAAATTGATGTTGCCTCCCTCTTTAGCCACCGCTGATGCCCTGTTTCGGTGTGCTCTTCTTCTTTCACGTGTTGACTTTCTCTTCTCCCGTCACACGCGAGTGGGGGTGTTGTGAAATGTATATGTGGATTGCCTAGCCCTTTCCATCGGTTCGGACTTTTGGTTGCGTTGGTTAGTGCATGAAGCCTAACAGTTACAATCCTACAGGACAAAGAGATAACTCAATGAATATCAAGATACACAAGATAGACCAGCTAGAGATATCACTGTGAAAAATATCAAACTTGAGTCATTACAATTTTGTAAAAAAAAAAAGGTATTTACATAAAACGCTCTCATGTATGATTTAGCTTGGCTTTCAAGCCAAATGACCAGGGGGAGTCCAACATAGCTCACAATACTGTACCCCAAATTTGCATTAATGAATACAAGGAGTGAAGAAAGAACATGAGGAACACACAAATATCACAAGGATTCAGTCACTGCGTGACGTCGTCGTGAATGTGTTATGTGTATAGGTCGAACACATCTACATTAGTGTTTTTTCTCGGTTTAGAAAAAATACTGGCGGGAACTAGTATTACTACTTTTCGGAAAAACTGATCATAACACCATAATTTATTAAACAAATTTAGAAATTCGTTCAAAATTTACCAAAAACGTATATAAATTTGAAAGAATTATATGAATACTGGTATATTCTGTTCAGTGTAAAAATTTCTCGGTGGTAAACGAAATAACCGGTACTTTGCGAGATTTCATAAATCTCGGCCAAGGAAAAAAAACCGAGTCTACATGTGTAACTGATTGCCTCATCGGTTCAAGGCGTCGTCAGCTGATGATGCACCTGAACAACTTAATCCAAAAATAAATCGATAAAGGAAATATATTAATATGAGAAGATACCAATTACATCTAGCCTCTGCAACAACACAACACCGTAATGGTAGTACGGATGCACACATCTAATAAACAGGAAAAAAAAAGCTAAAAAAAAGAGAAAAGTCTCACTACAGTATTCCAGTACTAGCAGCAACAATACAACCACCACCAGGATAACACATGAATTCCAATCTCTCCAAAAGTGACGCCTCGGGAATAGTGCACAAGCGGCGTCGCTTTTGGAGAGATTGCCACGCACAACCAATTAAGGCTAGACCTTAGGTTGTCACCCTGAGGTGTAAGACTCTGAACTTTACCTGAGTTACCGTCCCCACTTACATACTGTTGTTGTGACATACAGAACATAGAGCAAGTCTCTCAATATCACACAGACTCGAATCTCCATTGCTAGTCCTTCAATCCGGCCTTCATAATATTCTCCGTCTCTGATTTCACCATGGACCAGAATGTCATCTGATGGCAACACTGTAATATCCCAGGTTTAGAGGTTAGAAAAAGAGAGAACAAGAGAGTGAGCATTGCATTCATGCATAGAAAATCTAGAGAATTTTCGCGCATTCATCTAAAACACAAAGTGATCGAGGTTTCTCTTGGGTCGATGGAATTGATGTATGTCATCGACACAAGTGCGATAAATTTCGACATAACCTTTGTTGATTTATTATGTTTTCGAGGGAAATAGTTTAAATTCAAATTCAAATATGAAAGACATAATTCAAATAGTAATTTGAATTCTAAACAATTATATAAATACGAAGTACATATAAATATAAATGAGAATCAAATATTACAAATAATATTTCACATAAGGATTTCCTTTACAACATTTATTGAATATTACATGTTGGAAAAGAAATAGAAGATTACAAAAGTAATAAAGGGGAAATCCTAAACTAAATCTTCATCTTCCAAATCTCTCCCAATCTTCTTATTCTTCATCCCCTGCAAAAGAAACAACAAAGACAAATGAAGTGGTTTGTGGATATTAAAATGTTTGCCTCCACCATTGGGAGGCAATGTTACTGTTGGTAACTAGCTAGAGGGAATCAAGAACTTGTTTTGATTCCCTAATGTTGATTAGAGGGAGTAAATTCAAATTAGGCAACAAGAGGCATTCCGAGCAAGTTGATCACTATTTCATCCGAGGCATCAACGAGGCATTGTTATCGATGGTCACTAATTATATCTTAAGCAACCAGGGACAAGAAGGCAACCACTGATTGATTCAATTCATTTTAAGGCAACAAAGCAACTATTTTAATCTCCCTCTAATCTAGCTAGAATCCTTAAGAAGCCCACATATGTGTTTAAGGTGGATCATCCTTGACATGGAGAAGTCAATATGATCCTAAGACAACTATTTTAAGCCACATATTAATTAAGCGAAGCCGAATTAAATCATATAGACACTTGGTCTGTTAAGCTCACATGTAGCAGCCCATAAGAATTAACACTTGGCAGCACCAAAATAAAGGCCAAGCATGGATAAAGATCAATCAGACATAGCTTGCGGAGGAGGAGAAGAAAGGGAACTTGTTCTCTTGCACTAGATAGGGAAACACACACACATGTAGCACAGTCACACACATGCAACTGTGTGTTGTCACTCACACAGCCAACCAACCAGCACTACTTAAACCGTGCATCAGCTGTACCAGTAGCCTAGCCGAACACACCAACTAGCCACACCACATATTTCTCAAAGCAGCCAAGGCAATACCAATATTTCCCTGAACTCACAAACACAGTAGCAGTTCTGGTGTACATCATTTGTACTTGGCAGAACCCACCATGATAGCAATAGGTGCAAGATCAACAACTAGATCCATATGAAACAAATCTAGAAGCTTGGAGGAGCAGGCATCCACAAGAAGAATATCAAACCCAAAAGATAAAATACAAGCTACAGAAGTGCATCAGGTAGACAACAATCAATAGCTTCTATAGTTCCAGTAGTATCTGTTCTTAGCTTGCATGACCATCTTCGGAGAAATAAAAGGAGACCCCACAATGATCTCATCTAAACACCCTTCGACTAGGTTTTAACCTGGGAGGACTGAGAGATGGATTTTCTCTCAGATCTGCACAGAGATGCTATGCAAGAATCATCACAGAGAATTTTAAAGTCATCAATAGTATCTGTTCTTATTTTAAATTGGTGCCTCAGCCTGTGCATCATTGGCAAGGCTACAGGGTCAAGTCAGATCTGTTCTTATCAGTTTAAAACTATCAAACAAAAAGGACAGCCAGATCCACCAATAAAAACTAACCTTGCATAAATAAATCATTTCTAGTTGCTAATTGCAACTAGATCATATTCAAGAAACAAGCAAAGCACCACTTTGTGCACTCCAGCACTACTGTCCAAGATCATGCATATTCATAATAGATCATCACATAATCATTTACTCCAATAACAAGATCATTTCCAGCATGCTTATAAGCTCACAACAACCATCAAGTAAATCATCAATCAACAATACATTTATCTTGTTGCATAAACTTAATCATGAGTTAAATGGAGCATCAAATTATCACAGCAAGACAATATGCCTGGATGAATACCTCATCCAAACAGGGGCATCACAAATATATAGCAGCAAGTAGAGCAACTAGTTATTCACCCACAAGCTATAGCGAATTACTTAGGGTCCAGGAACCATTCCCAGGCCAACCAAGTAATTTACTGGAACACCACAACAATGACCATCATTAGAAAGGCATCACCAACAACCTGGAAAAATATGCTTGTAGCTGCTTTTATCAAATACCAGCACTAGAACACTTTACCAACATATAGATCACATAAAGGAGTATCTAGAGGATCATAAGACCACTTTATATCCATACAGATGCCAAAGCACATCCCCATCAGTAAATTATTATAAGCCAAGAGCATGCTTATGATAAGGCTGAAACTGAAACTGTCAAGGTTCAGTTTCATCAGAGATAATAGCCCAGCAAGCAAATTATACTTGGATGAGTAAATCACCCAAACAGGGGCTAACACAGGCCAGCAGAAGTATCACAACCAGGTCAATGAATCATTATAGCTGCAGACTAACAATAACCAAATTGTAGTAGCTATGAGCCATAGAGAGAAAATGGGAGGATTAGCTCACATTGCAATTGTAGCAGTAGAAGAAGAAATTGACGCCGGGGTTGCGTCCGCGACACCGTCCCGCCGGCGTCAAGGTCGAGGGGGTAGTAGCAGCAGCACGGCACCACCATCAGCATCACCACACCATGCCACCACCAGCAACATCAGCACATCCACACCATCCCCAGCGGTACACCATCGCCACAGTAGGGAGTTGTAGAAACCCGAGTTGCAGTCCCTGCCATTCCGCAAGCTCAAGATCGGGGCTGGCAAAGTGGTGCAGCAGGAGCACCATGGAGAGGTAGCCAAAGAGGAAGAGAAACCAGAGGCGTAGCGGCACCAGAATCACACCGACGACCAGGCCAAGCCACGAGCTAGGGTTAGTATGGGACGCGGGTGACAAAGGATTAACTTGTCAATGCCTACAGATTGTAGACTAGGGTTTTGCTAGAAGTAGAGGGCAAGTAGATCTCGAAGGTTTAGGCGAAAAGTACTCGACGATTATGAAAACTAGGGTTATGTTGACAGTAGATTCGATCCTTTCTTTGTCCCTCGACTCCCCCTTATATAGGAGGTGGAGCCGAGGGTTTCGTTTCGTACAAGTTACAGAGTCCGGGACGGTTTCTAACTCATCCCGCCAGATTACAAATAACACTTCCTATTACAACTCTAACTTTCCTTAATATATCTTGGACTCCCGAATCTTCTTATTCTTCGGGTAGTGGGCCTTCAGTAAACCCCGGGTACTATCTTTGGCAGGCCCATTTGGGATGCCTATGTCAGTAGCCCCCGAGATTTTGCTTGAATCGTAGAGTCAAGGGAAATCTCGCCTGTTTATTTCTATTTGAGAGCTTTTATTTATACTTCTTCACATAAAATTCTATATTGTACAGGGATAATGGTAGTTGGGGCTAGTTCATCTGACGGATCAGGTACTAGTTAACTGCTCTAGTGGCAATCCGCAAAAACCTACTTCAAAATCACGTCCCTGGACATGATCTCGGGATACTGGTGCAAACTTCGACAGGTGCCGCTTAAGGTCTTACCATTCTGTCGAGTCCCAGTCAAATTTATCGGGTACCTAACGCGTCCGTTAGGATTTTTCTTCGTATCTGTTGATACGGATAAAAATGTGAGCGCAGTCTTTGGCGATGCCACGCCCAGCAGAACGGATCTGGGGTCTTACCTTCGCAATTTTGCGGCATTCAGAAATTGATCGCAACTTTGGCGTTCTGAGAATATATTGTCGAGTGCTTTTCGCCTTTGGAATAGCACATTTTATCGAGTCATATTTGATGACTTATTTTGTCTTCCCGATGGGAGTATATGTAGAGTTATATGTATAACTCGAAATATACTCACTTCTGTTTCTTTATTTTGATAAAAATTCATCGGGCACGCGAACAGCGTTCCCGATGGGAGTAGCCCCCGAGGCTACATCCAAGGACTTGTACTTGGGTGTAGGCTCCACAGATTAGTATCCATTGCCGCTATATTTATGATCTTTCTCGACAGTTTTATTTTTATCGGGTGCGCGACCAGCGCTCCCGATGGGAGTAGCCCCCGAGGCTATGAACAAATGCTTGCATTTGGTCATAGGCTCTCGCCATTTCTATCTTGTCATACTCGAAGTTTTCTATTTTTCCAAAGTAGCCCCCAAGCATTTGGGCAAAAACTTGTATTTGATCAAAGGCTCCCGAGATAATCTTATGTTGCCGATAAACTTTTGAAACCTCATAGTCGAGCTTTTCTTTTATCCTGACGACGTCATTGCTGATGATAGCCACGATTTCTATTTTGGAAACTGACCATTACCACTTCTTTCGCTGCCTTGTGGGTCCCAATTCCTGATCCAACGGACACGTCGTGCAAGTGGGGGACACATGTTCTCCCCTTTTTCTGGCACACGTTCTGTAACCTCGTCAATGTTAAAATACCATTGTGCCCTTGTATCCACGTGGCGATCATCTACTGCATTCTTTTTTCATCCAACAGTTCCGTCGTTTCACCGCACCTGTATATAAGGTCCTCTTCTTCTTCCTCGAACACTTCCGCTCGCGCCGTCCCCCTGCTTTCTTCTGCAAAATTTCCTCGTGCGCTCCTCATCTCTCAAAGCTCTTTGCTTCGTAGCTACAACTCTCCGCCATTGTTGATGCCACCGCGTCGATTAACCAGGCATAGCACACCTGATTCCTCGATGGCCGCCGCGGATCTGGGAGCCGCAGAGTGGGAGAGGTCCAAGATCACGAATCAGGACCTCAATCTCCTGAAGAAACTGGGGATTACCAAGAAACCCAAAGCGGTTTGCTTCCCCAGTGAAGAAAGCTACCCAACCCCTCCAATGGGGTATCGGGTAAGTTTTGTTGATCATCTCATCCGCGGTCTTGCCGCCCCCATTCGCCCTTTTCTTCGCGGGTTACTCTATGTTTATGGTCTCCAACTTCACCATCTCACGCCCAACTCTATCCTTCACATTTCTATTTTTATCACCCTCTGCGAAGCCTTCCTTGGTGTCCAGCCTAACTCGGCATTATGGAAGCGCATTTTCTTTTGTCGCCGCAATGGCTCTGCCAATGTCGCCTATAATATAGGCGGTGTTGTTATTTCTGTTCGTTCCTCTGTCAACTACTTCGACGTCAAACTCCCTGACTCCGTTCAAGGGTGGCGCAAGAAGTGGTTGTATATTCGTGAAGAAAACCACGGATGCGCCGAAGACAATATTCCTCCTTTTGACGGTGCCGAGAAAATCCTTCGCCGCCGTTCTTGGGACGCAGAAGCTTCCGAGGAAGAAAGGACTTCGACAGAGGCCCTGATGACTCGTATCCATGAGTTGCAAAATACTCGTGGAAAAGAATTATCAGGCATCCAAATTACGGCGTACTTCCTTAGTACTAGGGTGCAGCCTCTTCAGGCTCGCAAAAACCCTTTCTGGAATTACACTGGCGATGAAGACGCAGATCGCCTGTCGACGAATTTGGAAGCCAAGGATTTAGATAGACTTATCCGTAGGATTTCATCTCTCAAGAAGAAAGACTCCATCCCTTCCATTTGTCGCGTAAAACCATACAGCGCCGCCCATGCGCTTCCCAAGGTAAACATTGTCGCGTAATCTGTCGATTGCCTTGCTTTTTGTGTTGTTATTCATTTCTGACATCCTTCCCTCTTTATATACAGGACCACCCAAATCTTGTCTCACTTCCTCCTCTTCCTGAAGGTGGGGATGTCGAAGAAAGGGCCGTTATCTCCGATGACAATCCAGATGCCCCCTTGTTTGCAAATGAGCCCGCAGAATCTCGAAAATCTGCGGGATCCGATGAAAAGGAGGATGTCTCTGAAGCCACTGCATCGGCACAATCTCCTCCTCCTGCTGTTTCTCCAAGGAACAAAAGGAAAAGGGATGATGCCGAAAATTCCGGCACCTCCAAAGTCGACGAAGCTGTTCCTTCGCACCAGAAGGCAGGCTATGATCCATACCTCGAGTCTATCATTAGTTCGTAAGTACCCTTTTTCGTGTTCACTTATACTCGAAGATTCTTGTCTATCTTGCTTTTTTACATTGTCGACGCTTGCTTGTAGTGATGATGAAGAAGAAATACCCACTGCTGATGTGGCTGCTCGAACGAGCACGTCACATACATTAGTCGCCTCGGAAACGCCAGTCGAAGGAGAAGAAACGTCGCCTCCTCGACAAAATGTCGGCGCTGCTACTCCTCCGGCAAGCCCCCTTGTCCCTTCACCAAAAAGGGCAAGGGTTGAAATAAATCCAGAGCTTACTCTTCAATCGAGTAGCTCTTCTAACCCTCTCTTGGATGATGTAAGTTGCTAACACTCTTGTCGTTGTTTATATTTTCTCTGTTTGCTCTATGTGTCGCCATTTTTCTCATGCCAACATTTTCTTTCTTTGTCTCTCTTTAACAGCCTATGATCAAAGAGCTTCTTCGCATCGGTGCCCAATTCGTTGGGTACCGTGATTACGCCAGCAAGACTGAAGGTAATGCCCGACTATTTTTTTGCTTCCTTTCTGCATGACTTGTCGACGTTTATAGCTAATCTTGTCTTCCTTTTTTCAGAGAAACTGACAGAAGCCAACGAACGTGCTGACACACTTGCTCTAAAGTTAGAGCAATGTGAAGAGGCTCGTAAGAAGGCCGAATCAGATGCAGTTGAAGCTAGGCAAGAAGCCGACAAGGCGAAGGCTGATGCTGCTGGTGTCGAAGATCTTCGGAAACGTCTGCATGACGCCGAGACTTCACTAAGCGATCACATAACTGCGCAATCTGCTCGCGAAGCGGCGATCACCAAACGCATTAAAACACAAAGTCGTCGCTTTGTTGGTAAGCATTTGCACCATTGCATACCCTTTGGATTTTCCTTTTTTGCACTTGTTTGTTGACACAAATTTCTATTTTTATTTTATCAGATAGGACCTCGCAAGAATTTGAGCTTGAGGATCCTGACAACGATGTTCTTCTTGACGCCGTTTCATTCCTTGAGTTTCATGGGTCGGAAGCGCGTGAAGGCATGGATGAAGCCAGGGCGGGGTTGTCGAAGCTTTTCCCCTACTTCTTCCCGAAGAAAGAGGAGCCCGCAACTTTCCTTGGCCTTGCCAAGTGCTTTAATCCTCCCGAAGATCTTGGGCTGAAGTTGCGCCATGAGAACATGAAGATTGCCGTGGAAAGCACTGTTGCCCTAGTTGCTGACAGTCAACAAACTATTGACTGGGCTGAAGTTGGCGACACGGAGCAAATAGAGCAAGCAGAATGGCGATCCTTGATTAAGGCGGCAAAGCTTAACACGAAGAAGATCCTGGCCTATCTCGGGATCAAGCCATCTTCGACTCCTAGCTCTTCAAGGCCGGAGGTCTAGTTTTTGCTTTCTTTCTTTCCTTTGCTATTGTCGCCATTCTAGTCTTGGCGACAAGTTCCCTGCCAGTCCCTTAGGAGAACTTCTTTTGTAATGGCCATGTAAATTTTCTACAATCAATGAAATTCCTTTTGGCGTTATCATTGATTTGGGGTTTTTCTTTTCCAGTTGATATTTGATAATTATTCAACGAATCCTTCTTCTCCCGATGCTGCTCCTGCTTCTTCCTTGTCGAAGAAAATAAGAACCGATGACAATTTCCTTGAAGGTTCCTCCAGCACACCTTTGTCGGAAGATTTACAAGAACTTCGACAACAACTTCAGTCCACAAAGAAACAAACTCTAGCAATGATGGAGCAGTCTCGGAGAGCATCTGAACAAGAACAACTTGCTCGTCGACAAGCCGAAGAAGCTCTGGCTGCTAAGGATGCTGCTATATTGGAAGCGAAAGGAGCTATTGCCCGGGAAAATAGCATGCTCGAGCTGATGTTGGAAGCTAGCACGGATATGCTAGGTATGTATCTCAAGCTTTCTGATGCCTTTTCTTTATTTTACTGTGCCTTCTTCCAAGTTTCTTCCCTTGTTGTCCAATAGGCTCAGTTCTTGATGCTGCTGCCGAAGATCTAAGAGTAAATGAAAGAACAAATCTTCTTGTCAACCTTTCTCTGAACCATGGCTCTTTATTTTGGGCCACTCCTGAACGAACCCAGCAGATTGTCAGGTTCCAAGATCGTGCTTGCCAAGTACGCGAATTTCTAACTTTTTGCACGACAACGTTGACCCTTGTTTTCAAGACTTTGTTTCCTCGGAATGAGGTTCCTGCGACCCTTCCTGAATTGCTAGAGACCTTCAGAGATGCTCCTCGTATTCATAATTTCGTACGAGCCCAACTAACTGCTGGAGCAAGATTTGCCATGATTATGATAAATATTTGCCATCCAAAGTTGGACTTGTCGACGATTGTCGTTAATTGCATGGCAAAGAAGACTCGTCGCAAGAATAATATTGATGCAATCAACGAGATGGTGACTCCTGTGGCCGAGTCGATGATAGACGAGCTTCTTCGGATGGATGCAGAATTCTTCGTCAAAGGATCTTATGCCGAGCATAGAACGACCAGAGGCTTGTCAATAGATACTATTTTGGGTTCTGATTGATTTGTAAAACTTTGTCGAAAATATTTGTTGTATACCGCAGAATGCTCTATATTGTCGGAGCCCCCGAGCCTTTTTGTTTGGAGTTTGTACTATTTTTCTCTTCCCAAGGTTCTTTTCTGAGCCGTAATAAAACACTTTGATAGGCTGCATGATCTTGGCGTCGAAGTTCTATATTTTGTTTGTCGGATTTTTGGACCAGAATAATGAGATATTCTGACGTATGCACTATATTTAATCATGACCAACTTCCGATTTATGTATTTGGCGAGGTATTATTGTACCAAGGCGAAATATTTTCAATAAATCGAGTTTGTCTGTTTTGATATTTGAGGGTGCAGAGTCCCTGAGTAAGTCGACGAATAAGAAGTATATCTTTACTATCTTTATTATATTGCAGCACCGCGAGCCCGCCTCATTAAAAACCTTCTCCGGCCCCACTCGGTGCCCCGAAAAAGGAAAAGAGTGCGTCTGAAAACTCGCGGGCGTTTCAGTACATTGTATGTTTACAGAGGAGACTATATTTCGGCATCTAAGCGTAAAAACGCCTGAGCTGTGCCACGTTCCAGGGATTTGGCTCGGCAATCCCTGTCTTCTTGTCTTTGATTATGTATGCTCCTCCTTCAATTACCTCTGTGACGATATAGGGTCCAAGCCATGGTGACTCGAGTTTTTCGTGACTTTTTTGGTTGAGCCGCAGAACTAAGTCACCCACTTGAAAAGACCTTGGGCGCAATCGTCGACTATGGTAATTCTTCAGGTCCTGTTGATATTTGGCGACTCGTGATAGGACTTCATCTCGAGCTTCGTCAAGTGCATCGACATCGTCCTCCAATGCTTCTCTCGAGGTTTCTTCATTATATTCTTTGACTCTTGGAGAATCGTGCTCTATTTCTATTGGCAGGACTGCTTCGGCGCCATGAACCAGAAAAAACGGTGTTTCCTGTGTTGCCGTATTTGGTGTTGTTCGGATGCTTCACAATACACTTGGCAGCTCCTCCGGCCAAGTATGCCGTGCTTTTTCCAATGGTCCTAGCAGGCGTTTTTTGATGCCATTGCAGATAATGCCGTTGGCTTTCTCGACTTGACCGTTGGTCTGTGGATGTGCGACAGACGCAAAGCTCAATTTGATGCCCACTTCTGCGCAGTATGCTTTGAACTCTTTGGACGTGAAGTTGCTGCCGTTGTCTGTGACAATGCTATGAGGAACTCCAAATCTGAAGACAATGCTTTTTACGAACTTAATCGCCGATGCGCCGTCCGGTGAATTTATCGGCTTTGCTTCTATCCACTTTGTAAATTTATCGACAGCAACCAGCATATACTCGTATCCTCCTGGCGAGGCTTTGTGTAGTTTTCCCACCATGTCGAGACCCCATTGAGCAAAAGGCCAAGATAATGGGATTGGCATAAGTTCTGCTGCAGGAGAGTGAGGTCTGGCGGCGAATCTTTGGCACGCGTCGCAAGTTCTCACTATTTCCTTTGCGTCCTCGATTGCTGTTAACCAATAGAATCCTGCTCTGAAAACTTTAGCCGCGATAGCCCGGCTGCTTGCGTGGTGCCCGCATATTCCCTCGTGCACATCTTTCAGGATGATTCTTCCTTCTTCGGGTGTAACGCATCGTTGTAACACGCCCGAAATACTTCGTTTGTAGAGCTCCCCTTTTATCACAGTGAAGGCTTTTGATCTCCTGATTATTCGCCTTGCTTCGACTGGGTCGTCGGGTATCGTTTTCCTTAGGATATATGATATGTAAGCCTGCATCCATGGAACTTGCACCATCATGACTAGCTCTTGCTCTTCTTCTTCTTCTGCTGTGTCTTTGGTGATACTCGAGGTTTTCTCTTTCTTCTCCTTCTTTGGTTTTGCTGGCTTTGTTGATCTCTCGCTTATCTCTTCCCAAAACACGCCTGGAGGAATCGCGAGACACTGCGATCCGATGTTTGCAAGAACGTCGGCTTCATCGTTGCTCATCCTGCTAATGTGGTTTACCTCACAACCATCGAATAACTTTTCCAGCTCATTGTACACCTCTTTGTATGCTATCATACTTTCGTTGACTGCATCACATTGGTTCATGACTTGCTGTGCCACCAATTGTGAGTCGCCGAAAATTTTCAGTCGAGTTGCACCACAAGCTTTCGCCATCTTCATCCCGTGTATAAGAGCTTCATATTCTGCTTCATTGTTAGATGCGTTTGGGAACGTCATCCGCAGAACATATTTCAACTTATCGCCTTCAGGTGATACCAATATCACGCCTGCTCCAGCACCTTCCAACCTTTTGGACCCGTCGAAGTTCATGGTCCAAGTTCTCGATAAATCTGGGGGTCCCGTGTTTTGTAGCTCCATCCACTCTGCAATGAAATCTGGTAAGACCTGCGATTTTATTGCTTTTCTTTTTTCATACGTGATGTCCCGAGGGGAAAGTTCTATTCCCCAAAGGGAGACACGACCCGTAGCTTCTGGGTTGTTCAGTATATTTGACAAGGGAGCCTCGTTGACCACTATTATCGGGTGCGCCGAAAAATAGTGTCGCAATTTTCTTGCTGTCGTGAATACTCCATATGCAAGTTTCTGATATTGCGGGTACCGCTGTTTTGAAGGCGACAGTACTTCGCTGATGAAATATACCGGCCTCTGAACTCCATGAAGCTTGCCTTCTTCTTCTCTCTCGACTACTAGGGCCGTGCTGACCACCTGGGGTGTGGCTGCAATGTACAAGAGGAGAGGTTCCTTCTCTTTCGGTGCCACCAATATCGGTGGTGTCGAAATTGCTCGCTTGAGGTTCTCGAAGGCTCTATCTGCTTCCTCGTTCCATTGAAATTTTTCCCCTTGTTTGATCAATGCATAGAACGGCAACGCCTTCTCTCCTAGTCTGGCGACGAATCTGCTTAAAGCTGCGACTGGCCCCGTTAGCTGTTGTATTTCTTTCAATTTTGTTGGCTTTCTCATAGTGACGATGGCCTGTATTTTTTCGGGATTAGCTTCAATCCCCCTTGCTGATACTAGGAACCCGAGAAGTTCTCCAGCGGGAACTCCAAAGGAGCACTTTGTCGGGTTCAGCTTGAGGCAGAACTTGTCGAGGTTATCGAAGGTTTCCTTCAAATCTTCGATCAAAGTCGACCCTTTCTTTGATGTTATTACGACATCGTCGATGTAGACTTGTACATTTTTTCCAATCTGTGTTGCTAAGCACTTCTGCATCATCCGCTGGTATGTTGCTCCCGCGTTTTTCAGACCAAAGGGCATTGTTTTGTAGCAAAACACGCCGTAAGGTGTAATGAACGCTGTCTTGGCTTCATCTTCATCTTTTAACCTGATCTGGTTATAACCAGAGTATACGTCCAAGAAGGAAAGACGTTCGCATCCTGCCGTGGAGTCGATGATTTGATCGATCCTTGGGAGGGGAAAGTGATCCTTAGGACAATGTTTGTTGAGACACGTGAAGTCGATGCACATGCGAAGGACTATTGTGTGTTTTTTCGGCACCATTACTGGGTTAGCTACCCACGTGGCTTCGGTAGATATTTCCCTGATGAAACCAGCATCTTTGAGTCGATCTATTTCAGATAACATGGCTTTGCGGCTAGGTTCCGAAAAACGCCGCAAAGGTTGCTTTACTGGTCTTGCGAGAGGATCCAAATTGAGGTGGTGCTCGGCGAGTTCCCTGGGTACTCCTGGCATGTCAGCTGGACACCATGCGAAGATTTCCCAGTGCTCACGGAGGAACTCGACGAGCGCGCTTTCCTATGCGACATCCATGTTTGCGGCAATGGACGTCGTTTTCTTTGGATCTGTCGGGTGGATCTGTACCTCTTTTGAATCCTTGGTTGTATTGAAAGTTGGCTCCTTAGAAGATCTCCCTACCTCTGGCAGCACATCATAATCAGTGAACCTTGGCGCCGCATATTCTGCTTGCATCCCGAAAGTTTCTGACAGTCGATGAAAATCTTTGTCGCATTTATCGGATAACGCAAAGCTTCCTTTGATTGTGATAGGTCCCTTGGGCCCAGGCAACCTCCACAACAGATATGTATAATGCGGCACTGCCATGAATCTAGCATACGCTGGTCGTCCCAACAAAGCGTGATATTGTGACGGGAAATCGACAACTTCGAACTCCAAATTCTCTATCCTGTAATTTTCTCGGGTTCCAAACTGGACGTCGAGGTTGATTTTGCCCAATGGGTAACTTGGCTTCTCTGGTGTGATCCCGTGGAAACGTGTGTCAGTTGGTTTCAAGTTTGCCAGGGATATGTTCATCTTCCTCAATGTATCTGCATACATGAGGTTTAAGCTGCTGCCGCCATCTATGAAAACTCTCGACACGTCGAAACCAGCGATTACTGCGGGTAAGATGAGTGCTGATTGTCCTGGTCGAGGAACTTGCTGCGGATGGTCTGCGATTGTGAAGCCGATGTCTTGCCCCGACCAATTGAGGTACTCGACTGTTGGTGGAGGCATCTTCTCTGCCATGAACACTTGTCGAGAAATTACCTTCTGCGCCCTGTTGGACGGCCTAGCTTTCTGAATCATCGAGACCGCGCTGTTAGAGTTGGGGTCAACATATGGAGGTGGATGTGGTGCTGCCGCAATTCTAAGCTGGTGTCGATTTTCATCGGTAATTGCGGGAGGAGGTGGAAGGTGGATTTCGCTCCTTGGCTCCCGAGGGTTTCTGTTATTTGCTTGGGCATTTGCAATTCCTGCGGCTCGCAACATTGCCTGAAAATTTCGGCAGTCTTTCTGGAGATGTCCTGACTGCCTCTTTCCATTGTTGTCGAGGTAGAAGTGCATTTGACACGGACCGTTCATCATCTCCTCGGGAGACACATAAGGTCTTTGAATCCTTGGTCCACTATTTTGCCTGTTGCCACGAAAATCACCTCTATTGTCGCCTTGTTGCTCATTACTTCTTTGATAATCATCTCGACTATTTCCTCCAGGATTTCCTCGAAAACCAGCCGATATATGGCCAGGAGCATCGTTGTTGTAGAACTGGCGAGAAAATCGCCTTCTATTTTGATAATTTCGACCACGATCCTCTTCTGGCGACCTGTGTCGTTTGTTGTATATTGCGTCTTCACCATCTGCCCATTTGTTGGCTATCTCCATGAGTGCTGATATGGTCTTAGGGTTAGTTCTCCCTAAGTCCTCGATGAAATCTGCTCGGCGAACTCCTGCCACGAACGCATCTATTGCCCTCTCATCAGATATATCTTCCGCCGAGTTCTTTATGATGTTCCACCGCTGTATATATTTTCTCATCGACTCGTCGTGTTTTTGTCGACACGCCCTTAGCTCTTCCAACGACGCAGGTTTCTTGCAGGTGGATCGGAAGTTTTTCACGAAGATGTCCTCAAAGTTATCCCAGCTATCGATGGAATTTAGGGGGAGTTTCTTTATCCAAGATCTCGCGGCACCGCTCAGGTGAACTTGGATACTTTGCATAGCTGTTGCTCTGGTTCCTCCTACCAGCTTTACCATCTCGAGATAATCCACGAGCCAATCCTCGGGATCTTGCAGGCCGTCGAACTTATTGAAATTCTCGGGTAACTTGAACCCTTTCGGTACTCGAGTTTTTCGAACTCTTCTCGTAAAGCACGGGAGCCCACACATATCTTCGTCGGCAAGCTCTGGTGAGTGCTGACGCTCCCTTCTTTCTTGTCGCGCTCTGTCTACCCTTACTTGGACCGCTGTGTCTCTTGCTCCACTTGTTCTTGGTGGGTCTTGAACTGCTGCGGTGGGTCGTGGACTATTTTGCCTGGGATTTTCTTCGGGAGGCGTTGTTACAAACGATGTTCCCATGACTCCTACTCCAGCCATCGCCATATTGAACAATGGTTCTCTCGGGTCCCCAGGAGGTGGTCTGGACGCGAGGATGTAAGCCTGTGTTGCCATGTAACCTGCCTCTGGCGTTTTTGGGATGATATTTCCCCTTTCATCAATCGACATAAAGGACATGTCGAGATTTTGGATTATGTTTCCTCTCTCTGCTTCGGGTATGTTTTGCAATCGAGACATTGCTCTCCTCCGAGCTTCTCTGTGACTGTCTCCCGAGGTTCTTGATTGTCGACTTAAATCTGCTCGGCGTCTGCTTGATGCAGAAGCTGCCTCCTTTCTTCTATTTAGTGATGCTGTCTGTTTTTCCAACTCTCTACTTACTCGAGCAAGTCTATATTGATATGCTTGAAGTTCTTGTGCAGTAGCAGTGGTGGTCATAGGTTCTGAACCATCCATGGCCTTTGCAGCCCTATCCCACGCTTCTTGCGGGAGCTGTACTCTTTCTCGAGGTGAGGACCCGACATATTTAGTGCCTAAGCCATGTCTGAGATCAGCGGGATCGACGTATGGATTTCCCAATTCGTCGAAAGCCTCCGATGTTTCTGGCTCTGATCGGCCTGCCCCTTCTATCACATAGATCTGATGATATTTTGCGCATTGATTTTTATCAGGATTGGTGACACCACCATATAGAGTGGTGAAGACTTTCCCGATGGAAGCAGACTTGTCGATGAAGTCGAAGCTGTCGACGCTGTCGGAGTCGCTGCTTATAAAGGAGTCCGCAGACGACTCAGAAGATGTGTTGCTGAAGATCTTGGCGAGCTTTCCGCTTGCCTTGCTGTCGACGAAGTATGGCGACGAAAACTCCTCGTCACTCGACGAAAAGTTAGAATCGACCGCTGAGAATTCCGACGAGATCGGAACTTCGAGACGGTAGGATCCTTCCTTGTTGACGCCAAATCGGAATTCTCCGAACGTCATGACGATGGGCTCCTCCAGATAGGCACATGCATCCATACGGGAGGGCGGGTGAGGAATAAAATTGAATAGATCAGTTTTTCCCTTGTTACCTCGATCCATCGCGTTGCTTGCTGTTGATGAAGTCGAAGATCTTGAACGTGCCATCGAGATCAGCTCCTTGCAACCTCTAATTCCCACAGACGGCGCCAATTGACAAAGGATTAACTTGTCAATGCCTACAGATTGTAGACTAGGGTTTTGCTAGAAGTAGAGGGCAAGTAGATCTCGAAGGTTTAGGCGAAAAGTACTCGACGATTATGAAAACTAGGGTTATGTTGACAGTAGATTCGATCCTTTCTTTGTCCCTCGACTCCCCCTTATATAGGAGGTGGAGCCGAGGGTTTCGTTTCGTACAAGTTACAGAGTCCGGGACGGTTTCTAACTCATCCCGCCAGATTACAAATAACACTTCCTATTACAACTCTAACTTTCCTTAATATATCTTGGACTCCCGAATCTTCTTATTCTTCGGGTAGTGGGCCTTCAGTAAACCCCGGGTACTATCTTTGGCAGGCCCATTTGGGATGCCTATGTCAGCGGGCGCGGGCGATAGGGGCGTCGCGGCGAGTGAGGAGTGATGGAGGTCAACCAGGTGGAGCAGCAGCGGCGTGCCGCAGCGCTAGGAGCGGCCGACGATGGCCGGGCGGGCAAGAGGCAGAGCTAGGGTTCCGGGGTCGGGGATGACAATGCGGAACCACAGAAATCAAATCAAACAGGGGAAGTTGGAGGAGTAGACATGGGAGAGGGCGGAGAAACCTCGGTGGTGGCGGCGCCGAAGTTGGCCAGCGGCTGGCCGGAGAGGCATCAGCGCCATCTCAGGGAGAGGGGAATCGACCAGGGGCTCGATTACGTGTGTGCCGACGAGAGGGAGAGAGATGAGTGTAAGAGAGGGGAGTGGGTCGGTCGGGTCAACTTGGCCAAGCCTGGCTGGGCCGGTCAAGCCGGACCTGGTGGTCTAGCCCAACCATATTAAATGGGTTTGACCCAACAATTTTTGTTCATTTTTTTCTTCATTTAGGAAATTCTTTTGAATAAAATCATTACTAGAAATCAAATGAAGTAATATTATTTGGTAACAGAAAATCTTAAATACAAAATAACATGTATGCAAAGGTTACTTCTTAACTATAATCCATTAGTCCACACTTATTTTTGTAAAGTTATATTTAATTATTCAAAATTCCAATTCTAACTTAAAATCACTTAAAATGTGATTTTATAATGGAGGAAAATATCAAAGGAATTAATTCTCTTTTTCTTCAACTATATTTGATGTTTATTAAGTACAACAATTATATAGGCTCATCTTCTATTAAATGCTTACAAGTCCTATATGCAAATTAAATTGTTCATTTCATGTCTTCACCCTAATACTTGTTCTTTTATAATAGTGGAGAATTATATAAAACCCTAACTCCATAATTTTATGTGAAACTCTAAAACCCTAGGAATTATGAAATGTGATCATATGAACTTAACATTCACTCATAGATCTATAATTAGCAACTAAATAAATATTCTTGTTCTCATAAAATAGTAGAAGCCATATTACTAATAAGTTGGTATTCCATGTACTCATCCTAATAAAAACCACATGATCAAATAGGGTTAATTAAGTGTAAACCCTAGTTCCTATCATCCAAATGATCATCCTTATCTATCCATATTTAGCACCACATCATGGTGATCCACTCTAATAGTAACCATGTCTAGTATTGGACTTTACATGCTCATACCCACTAAACCCTACTAGTATTAGATATTTATTAACCATCCTATATAGGAACCAACTATTCCTTACTTAGTGGATCCAATAGCAAAACCTAGACAACCTCAGCCTTAATTGAATTACTTCTTATTATCTAAGTAATATGTTCTTTAAAAGTTATTCTTTTGAAGTAACTAAAGAATAGTCATCAACCTTACCTAATAGGACCTATAGACAATAGCCAGTTGTCACCGGTGTATACCAACCTTGATAGCAACCATGTATAATCAATTACTTAAGATGCTTGTGCTTAAGTAAAATCATACAAGCCCTAGTTGCTGATGAATCCAACTTTGTTGTGATCCATCTAATACTTACTTCAGAAACTAATAAGAACCATAGTAAACCATAGAACTCCACAACCCTAATTATCATACTTGTTCTTTATCAAATAAAATGTTCTTCAAAAGTTATTCTTTTTGAAGTATATGATAAGTAATCATTAACCATGCCATATAGTACTAAAACCAACAACTCTTTATTACATGTTAGGATTATACCAAATCTCATTGTTGTGTGCTATTAATATTATTGTTGTGATGTATTGCACTACTTGTTTATGATACCAAGTAATCAACATTAATAAGAACCTTTTTTGTGAATCACTCTAAAAGTGCAACACACCCCAAAGAAATCATATCAACTCACTAATCCTAAATCATCGGGGTTAGGTCACGCTTAGAGCGATTGCATATCATACTTATGCATTATTGCATCTTTGCCAATCTTTTAAACATCGTCCTTACCGGACGATGATGCTATTTCAGAATTTGGAGTTATTGCGTATCGAAGACCTTGATTGCATAATCTTGCAGTCAAGAAAGGCAAGTTCATCGCTTGCTCATGTCATTTGAGTATTTTTACCAAATTACTTGCAAAGTACTATGTTTATCACTATTGCATAAAAAGCAAAACCACTATTTTCATAACTATGAATATGACTAATTGGTGGGCAATGGAACCATGGATTGTGTTGATATGGTGGAGGTTCCATTGCAAGGGTTTATATCCATCTAGGATTAAACAACAAATGTCGTCCAGTGATTCTTATGCCGTAAAAATCGTGTTCACCATAAGATCTGGAGTGGGACGGAGTAGCCAATTGTATTTCCACCTCTCGTACATCAACGGATGCGCTTACCGTAGCAGTTGTTTCTTGCAGAGCAACTTGAGGGTGGGGAGCCACTTCTAATTCCCCATGGTATAGCAGTGCTTACCGTAGCGGTTGCGGCTTGCGGAACAATTTGAGGGTGGGGATCCCCTTCTAATTCCCCACGGTAATGTGGTCTATGATGGGTTGCAGCTACCGGCGAAGGAGTTTGGTTAACGAGTCCCAAACTGTCGTCGTGGTCGGGGTCCATCCTTAATTGGTATAAGAGGACCGATGAGGACCCAGGGTCGGGGTATGCAACAAAGGGTGGGTGTGCGAGGTAGCGGAGGAATATGAACGGCTAGGACCTTATACCGGTCCTCACACCAAAGGAAGTGTGGACGGGAAAGCTGCCCAGTTGGCACCAAGGTTAAGATCTCTTATGGGTAAAGCAACACACCTCTGCAGAGTGTAACGAATTGTGACCAGTCACTCCCTGTTCCGGGATATGGAACTGCGAACGCTGCCGGAAAGGAAATCCATGAAGTTCTAGTCAACCGGTGAAGGCTGACGGACATAGCTCTTCTGAATAAAAGCAACCTTTTGAAGAAATGATCATGAAAACCTGCATTGGTATTAGACTTTCTGGTCTAATGTCGTAGCTAGTGCATTAAACACCTCTTTCCTATAATGAACTTGTTGAGTACGCTCGTACTCATCCCACTCTTAAATCCCCTGCTTAGATATGGAGGCATCGAAGGAGGATCTACAGTGCAACTCGAAGACCGAGGAGTCAACAACTACTTCAAGGGACAGGACCATGTCAGGAGAGTCAGATATCACATTCAACAAGGAGAAAACCTAGATTAGCAATAGAAAGGAACTAGCTTCCTAAACCTAGCTCCTATTTAGCTAGAATCTATTCTTAGCCCTATAGCTAGTTAAATACTCTACAAATAGAGTTCGTGATAGGATTAGACTACGAGTCGTTCTTCTGGAGCTTATTTGAAGATTTACCTCATTGTAAAGTAGGAGGCTATGCTGATCTTTTGTAACAGAGTCTGTATGTAATTCTATAGACATGCCTTGGACCCGCATATGTTTCTGTTGTACCACTCTGAGCGATATAAAACTAGTGGAACGGTGTTTCATTGGTGTTATATCAGACTTGCATACTACACCATGCAGTGGTATGCTGGGTCACCACAGTTGGTATCAGAGCAAATGCTTTGACCCTAGGATTAAAACCCTTTATAGGAGACCTATAGGATTGGTAGTGTCTATAGGAAGTTGTATTAGCTAAGTCAACTATGCTAAACCAAATACTTCTTATGACTTGAGATGGATATTCACTTGAGAATAATCCTGACACACTTGAGTCAACCTTCTTATCTATCTTGCCTAAGTGAAGTTAGTTAGCTAATTCCAAACATGTAGAACACCATTAATTCCTTAAAACGATAGATGAGTAGACCATAGTTGGTATACAATACATGGTAGACCAAAGAGAGGATACAACCATAAGGAAGATATCCTATTGGAAGAAGTGTACCAACACTTGTTACAGTTAAGTAAGAATTATCCAGACTGTAATAGGAGTAATGTCAAGTGATAAAGATAACTAAGATATCCTACTAGAAGCTGTATACCAAGACAAGTAAATTGTAAGTCAAATTCATCCAAACTTGTAAAACAATTGATAGTAAGTGATACAAATAAGTTATAGGAGGTAGTATAAACTACGATGAGTCAATCATGGGAGGAAAGGAAGAGTGAGAGGAATAAAATATGTCTATCTACATGGTAGAGATAGTAATCATATAAGATTCACCTGAGAATCATTATGTGATGAAGTAGAACATCATAAATATTTAGGAGGAGTACAATAAGAAGTCAGTTGTTCAACAATAGTGTAAGATTGTGTTTCAAAACCATGGGAAGTGTGCCAAGCACATCATGACCATAGTCTTATGATAGAAACACTTGGAAGTATAGGATCTATATCCTAATAAATAGGTATTCAGAGTAGACATGTTAGAACTAATTGTATCATAGGAAGTAGTCCTCAATAGCACGTATAGATGGTATACTATTTTGTTAGTACTTCCAAAGAAAACTAGGTTAACTTCAACTATTCCAGGCCACTTTGTTTCAAGTTTATCTTCTTGCTAATGTGCAATTAAGATACATGTTGAGACAAATAGTAGAAATCCACCTCCAGCCCACCAGAGTTCAAACCCCAGGTTTGACATCTGTGTGTCTCATAAAGGCGGAATATTCATTCAGTGGGAGGCGACGTTCCCGTCGACAGCGAGGCGCCTGTGGTGACTTCGTCAATTTCAAGATCCAATCCGCCGGCTCAGTCTTCCGAAGGTGCTCATAGGGGTAGGGTGTGCGTGTGTGCGTTCATAGGGGTGAGTGTATGCGCGTGTATGTGAGCGTCTGCGTTTGTACTGTGTTTCTCAAAAAAAAAATAGTAGAAATCCACATATTCGTGCTAAGTATCACAATCAAACCTATATTATGTGGTGTTATATACTACACATCAGAGCCTGATGTTTAGAGATGTCTTACTCAACTATTATATTTAGGCTTATAATGGTGTGTATTATATGCACAAAGCTGAATCTTCCTGGATTTTATTGGATTTTCATTGTTTGACTAGATCCATACATGAAATTTGACTTTGATATGCAAATGCATGTTGCAATATCAAGTTCTTACTTGATGTTATAGATCTAGAGGGGTAATGGTATTCGTGTGAGGAAGTGACGAATGGTGAAGATTCTGAAGACAAGATGAAGAATCATCAGTAAATGGAAGCAAAATTGTGGGAAGCAACCACCATACTCTGAAGGAAGTATCAATCAAGACTCATGCTTAGCCTCAATAGAGGAGTACTTTAGTACATAAAAAAGCATGAAGGTGAGAAATCTGGTGATTATGGTAAAGCTGAAGCAGATCCATAATTATTATGGAAGAGGGAATGCATGGGAAATCACTTAGGATACTATATTCATAGTGTCAGGTAGTGGTTTTCTTGCAAAAGGAAATCCTCAAAAAAGGAAGATGACCTATGAAACCATAGCAAATATAAGAAGACCCCAGTTGGTATCAGAAGACCACAGTTGGTATAGGAACAATACTGCTAGATAAAGTAGAAGATGTCTCGTCCAATTGATCAAAACCTATAATAGATTACACTTTTAGATAACAAATAGCCACAATTGGTATCAAGTAGTCCATAATTGGATTATTCGTACCAAGAAGATATGAACAAATAAAATTTTGTCAGCCAAATAACGATGACCTATAATCACTTAGTCGAAGGATTCACATTGGATGTCCACAATTGAGTGGATACACCACAGATATTCTTCGCAAGACCTTAGAAGAGTACAACTCATAAGCTAGACCTAGACCAATATTCTAACCATAACTCCAATGGTTGGAAGAAAAAGGAGTTCAAGACTATAAGAAAACTTCAAGGGGTAGAGTAAAGATTGAGTTGGATGTACAATAACTCAATATTTTTAGCATGATAGATGATGAAGGTCTGAACTGAGAGGAAGTTCGATCTTATTTTCATAAGATTATCGAACACCACTTTCATAAGGACGTCAGACCAGAAGCCGAGGTTTATACCTCGAGGAAGTAAGAAGTGGACTATAACTTGAGCAGGTGAGTAATATTTACTCAGAAATACTAAAGCTCAAGTAAGTCAAGTATAAAGAAGTTGGACGAAGGAAATACAATAGGCTCAATAAAGCACAAGATGGCCAAAGACTGAAGAAGATTGACAATACCAAAATCAGATACTATTTGAAAGATTCCTTTCATGGAACCTAAAGAACCCAAAATAGTATATGTATCAACTATAAACCATGATTGGATGGACTAAGAGAGTCTAATCCATTATTAGGGAAATAAACCATCACGGCCAATTCCATAGTAAGTACCTTACTAAGTACCATTATTGCAGTTTTGGTGGTAAGGGAAAGCAAAGACCTATCTCCCCAATTAGGAGTATGTTATCAAATGAGTCTTCAGTTAAGACTAGCAGCACCAGAATAAGTCCCAATCATTGAATCTTCAATGGGAAAGGAAACAAGATTATGATATTGAAAGAAATCATGGAATTGAAGTAAGGAGCCATGGTTCAGAGACAAACCCTAATGGATTCCAGGAAGAATCTGGACAAGGGATATATTCAATTATATCTAGTGAGATCACCACGGAGTTCGAGAGAAGTCGTAGTCTGTAGAAGTCAAATCCGCACTCCAGAACCTGAGAGAGTTCAAACTTCGAGGACGAAGTTTAGTTTAAGGGGTAGAGACTGTAATATCCCAGGTTTAGAGGTTAGAAAAAGAGAGAACAAGAGAGTGAGCATTGCATTCATGCATAGAAAATCTAGGGAATTTTCGCGCATTCATCTAAAACACAAAGTGATCGAGGTTTCCCTTGGGTCGATGGAATTGATGTATGTCATCGACACAAGTGCGATAAATTTCGACATAACCTTTGTTGATTTATTATGTTTTCGAGGGAAATAGTTTAAATTCAAATTCAAATATGAAAGACATAATTCAAATAGTAATTTGAATTCTAAACAATTATATAAATATGAAGTACATATAAATATAAATGAGAATCAAATATTACAAATAATATTTCACATAAGGATTTCCTTTACAACATTTATTGAATATTACATGTTGGAAAAGAAATAGAAGATTACAAAAGTAATAAAGGGGAAATGCTAAACTAAATCTTCATCTTCCAAATCTCTCCCAACCTTCTTATTCTTCATCCCCTGCAAAAGAAACAACAAAGACAAAAGAAGTGGTTTGTGGATATTAAAATGTTTGCCTCCACCATTGGGAGGCAATGTTACTGTTGGTAACTAGCTAGAGGGAATCAAGAACTTGTTTTGATTCCCTAATGTTGATTAGAGGGAGTAAATTCAAATTAGGCAACAAGAGGCATTCCGAGCAAGTTGACCACTATTTCATCCGAGGCATCAACGAGGCATTGTTATCGATGGTCACTAATTATATCTTAAGCAACCAGGGACAAGAAGGCAACCACTGATTGATTCAATTCATTTTAAGGCAACAAAGCAACTATTTTAATCTCCCTCTTTACTGGGCCTTTGTGGCTGCAAGTGGAGGAGGCTTGCCATGGGTCTAGGCTGCCCACCTAGACCGGTCGTCTTCCCGGTAGTGCGAGCGGGAGTTGGGCGTCGTGGCCAGGTCGCTGGTCTGGCCGGCCCTCACGGGCAGAGCGGCCTCGTGGAGGCGGCGGTGAACCGCTGGTTCGAACTTCGATCCGATCGGTGAGGATCTGGGCAGCCGGTCAAGATGGGCTTTTGGTCCAAGATTGGGCCGAAGTAGTCCATCCATGGAGATGTGGGTTCTGATGTTGGCTTCACCACGCCGACGAAACATCATTCTGGATTGCCATCTCTTAGATAAGCTCTGCTCGAATAAAGGTGGTGGTCCTTGGATTTCTCGCGTGCCACGACGAAGATATTCTTTTTGCATGTCCGTTTCAATTTGGCTGGATTTTCAGTTCCGAAAGGCTCCGCTGGCAAATGTAACAGTGCCCGTGCCTGGAGTTTGCTGGTTTGGGAGGTATTCATTCGTGCGCACACATGCTTTTATTCGGACTGTTTGTTTCCAAAGGGAGCGGCGTGAAGCTCTGTTCTGTGTTGCCAGCAGATGACATTCTGGTCCATTGCGTATCAGAGACGGAGAATTTCTTGAAGGCCGGATTGGAGGACTAGCAGTGGAGGATCGAGTTGTGGTGTTGTTGAGGGATTTGTTTGATTTTCAATAGTATGCAAGTGGGGGCAGCATCAAATGTGAAGTTCAGAGTCCTATCTTTTATGGTGAAAATCTAAGATCTGGCCTTAATTGGTTGTGTCTGGTAATGGTTTTGTTGAAGACATTGTTTTGAGAGCGAGGACTATCTCGGTGGTGAAAACCTAAGATCTTTTGATCAGACGACGACGGTGTTTGTGCACCGTTTCTTTGTTGGAGGCGTCGCTGGTGAAGAGCCTGGATTTCAGGTGTTGTCTTGGTGGTGGTTGTGTTGTTGTTGTTGTTAGGACTGGAGCTCCGTAGCGGAACTTTTTTTCTTAGTTTTTTTCTTTTCTTTTTTAGCTGTGTGCATCCGTACTACCATTAGAATATTGCGTTGTTGCAGAGGCTGGGTGTAATTGGTATATATCAATATTAATATATTCTCTTTATCGAAACAAGTAGTGACAACTAACCATGTCAGAGAAAAAAATGTTAAAAGGCAATATCTTGAACCACAACTTGCAAGTACACGCCCCACACATAGACCAGTCGTTGTCATCATCAAATGAGAATACGTTTTATTTTCTCAGCTGAGGACGGACTAACTTCTTTTACAGGAATTAATTAATGGAATTTCAATTCTTTCCCTCTCTATATAAGTTAGCTCGTAAACATCATCAATATCCAAACCGTATCCAGTGGGTGGCTGTACACTCACTATTGATTCCTGATAATCGCTGATGTTTATCCCTTCTTAATCCCAAAATCTTTGTGATTGCAACGAGGTGAAAATGACCTCTCCGAAAACATCGGTAATCACGGGATTAATGTGGCCAGCGTGCATCCGTTTCTTAGGACCGTTTGGCTAACTTGGGACCAATGCTCTCGTTTATCGCATATAAAACTCCAGGGAGTATATGCATCATGGATCCATTTAATTTGCCTTGTCTCAATCGGTATATTTCTCTTTCTACTACCTAGTTATTTTTTTCCTTGTGCATTTTTCAGACTCTCAAAATGGTGCCCAATGCCGTTTTGGGGGCCTCTTCTACAACGGGAGAAAAATATGTGCCCGGGAAAGTATATTTGATATATGTTCAGTGCATAGGATAATATTTTTAGAGAAAGTCCCGAGTCAATATTTTGTTTGAATATGTACCCATGCAACACCATATATATGCAAAAGATCCACACAAAAAACCCCACAAAAACAAGAGAACAAAACAAAATGACCACTATTTGGTGAATCCACTTTTGTCCTTTGTCGAGTTAGAGAAGACGAACCATGAATCTTGCATGTACGTCGCTACCTCCAATGAGGTTAAGTTTTACTCTAGCTTGCAATACAGGGACGAAGCCAGGAAAAAAAACTTGGAGGAGGCCAATTAAATATTAGGTCTTGTTTGATTCATAGGACAGAAAAAGTGAAGGAATATGAAAAATGGAGGATTGATATGACTTGCCTCCTTAAATTCTATAGGAAAAAATCTATGAGAATTGGTACAACTAGTTGTTTGATAATAGCATGAGAAAGCCATAGAAAAATTTCTATAGAGATTGATTCCATAGCATAGTTTGCATAGACACATAGGAATTTTTCTAGTAGGTCTGACCTCTTGTTAGAAATCCTATAGGATTGTACTATGAGAAAGCAATCAATAAAAAATTTGGAGGGTTCAGTTCTATAGGAAAAATTCCTATGGGTAAATGTCGGGGGAAGACCCCGGGTATGACAAAAGACTGGGAACAGTGGGCTCGAGGCCGGCTGGCCCGCGGCAAAGGCCGACCGAGGAGCAGCCGGCTGGAGCCGTGGCCGGCTGCCTTGTGGGCAGGCTGAACCCAGGTCTATGCTGGTTCAGTCATGGCCGGCAGCGCTATGGCTGGGCCGGCTTCTACAAGCCATGTCCAGCTTGGTTTAGTTCTTCCCTGACCAGCTTGAGGCTGGTGATCCTTGCAGGAGAAGGCTCCGGAAAGGTCATCCAGCTGCAAAAGTCCACTGGATGACCTCATCTCCTGTAAAGTCGGGTGCACCGTAGAGCAACAGTGCCTTGCGTCGGACATGCCATCATGGCCTAGCCTACGTCATGCGCCACAGGCTACGAGCGCCGACAGCGGGCGGCCGGCCCACGTCGCTAGGCACGTCCTGTCGTCGCTGACCTTGGCAGAAGGACGGATAGACCTCAACGGCCGGTGACGCCAGCGCCTCCGGAAGGAGAGTTAAAGCCGGAGCCAGCGGAGCCGGCCAGTAGGTCATAGGGAGTTCTATGTAAAGTAGCCAGCGTCTATATAAGCTGGACTACCCCTCCTGCGCGGGGGACGATCGATCACTCAGCACGTCATACTAGCACCCCTTAGAGAGGTCTTCTTCTACCTCCAGCCCTCTCTCAAGCCGGATACAGCTCAAGGAGCACCATTGTACTACCTTACGCATACATACACTCTAGAGCAGGAGTAGGGGTGTTACCTCCACACGAGGGCCCCGAACCTAGGTACATCGCAGTGTCGCTTGTGCCCATACCTGCATCTGAAAACCGCCGCGGGCCAAGGCCGGAACCATTGACTTGAGCCATCCTATGGCATATGCCGTGACGATACCACGACATTTGGCGCCCACCGTGGGGCTATCAGCGCCTGCGACCGGTGTCTTCTTCCGGACCAGTCTCACCATCACCACCGGCGAGCGAGTCGCTTCAGGCTTGATCTGGAGATTCGGCTCCCTCGACTGCGTCAGCGACAACGCTGGCTGCTTCGCCGACCGACCCTTCCCTGCTGGCGGCAACGTCATCTCCTTCGGCGAGCACGACGTCTACGTCGCCACCGTCGCACCACCGTGCTACCCGCGGCAGATACAGCGCTGTGCAAGCCCTCCTCCAGGAGCCGACGCCAGCCACAACTTCGCCAGCCCCTGCGTCGTGTAGGAGGTCATGGCCACCGGCGAAGAAAACGCCGACAAGACCACGCGCACCCGTGGCCCCGCTCTGGAGCGCAAAGCCGGAGGCGGCGCATCCGGCTCGGGCCCAAAGGAGCCACCACCACCGTCCCGGTTAGATGAAGTCTGGGCGAAGCTGAGCACTCCGCTCACAGCCGGCACCGACCCCACCACCATCGAGGCGGACTTGGAGTCGCACCGCCAGCTCCTCCTCAAGCAGGCAGAAGAGTTGGCCGCTGCCAAACGCCAGCTGGAGATCACCAGGCGTGAGTACGACCGCGCCCACAGCTTCACGCCTGCCGGCAACAACCCAAGCCGAGCCGGCCAGATCCGCCGCAGGGGAGGCGGCCTTGGCGCTGAGATCGACCGCGATGGCACGGACACGCCGGCTCCTTCCACGGAGCTTCCATTCTACAACACCCCCGACAAGAACATGCATGCGGCCGAAGCCGCCACAGAAGAGTTGAGCCGCCTAGAAGGCGAAGAGCTGCGCCGCCAGACGAGGCGGGTAACGGAGCTGCTCCACATCGCCACTGAGCAGCAGAAGAACCCGAGGTATGCCGGCAACATTCCTAGAGCTTCTCACGCTCATGGTGCAGCTGGCAACAGCAGGGACGACCCTAGCGACACGGCCGAATCGTCTCCGCCTGCACCAAGGCGGCGCCGGGACTCCCAGGCCACCCACGATAGATGAAGCCGAACGAGCCGGCTAAGAAGCGGCGCAAGCGGCCGCAGCCGTCCCCCACCAAGTAGGAACCAGGAGCTTGACTCCGAGCAGTCAGCGCCAAGGCGCCCATACCGGCCGGCTCCGGAAGCATCCGGCGCTCGCCAGCCGGCCCACTTCCGGCTAGGCCCGCGCGTCAAGCCGGTTGACTCCACAGACCGCCTTGACCGGCTCGTCGAATCCCGCATCGCGGAAGAAGAAGAAGAAGGACCAGCCGACCCAAAGTGCTTCGGTCCGCGGATCCTGGGCGAGCCCATGATCGACGGCTTCCAGCTCCCGCGCGACACGCCCAAGTACGATGGCCGCCAAGCCGGAGGACTGGCTGCCGGATTGTTCCACCGCAGTCGGCATCGCCAGAGGCAACAAGCGCTGGGCGGTGCGCTACTCCCCCTGATGCTGGTCGGGTCCACCCGCACCTGGCTCAACAACCTGCCAGCCGGCAGCATCAACGGCTGGCTGGACTTTGAGGAAGCCTTCGTCAGCAACTTCACCGGCACCTAGCACCGACCGGGCCACCCCCAACAGCTGGAGATGTGCAAGCAGGGCCCGGACGAGAAGGATCGCGCGTACCTGACGCGCTGGTGCGAGATGCGTAACTCCTGCGAGGGCGTGCACGAGATCCAGTCCGTCAGCTTCTTCATGGCTGGCTGCCGGCCCAACACCATGCGGTGGCACAAGCTGCGCCGCAACGAGCCCAAGACCATGGCCTCCTTAATGGCCATTGCAGACAAGTACGCGCTGGCTGAGGAAGCCGGCAAGTCTCCGGCTGACATTTCGCCAGCTGCGCCCAAACGCGACCACCACAAGCCGGCTAAGAACAAGCCGGCCGAAGGAGCCTCCCATGGCAGCCGCCGCGACAACTACCGCGGCAAGAGGCACAATGACCAGCCGGATCGTCGGTATGGATCCGCCCACGTGGCAGCCGTGACAGATCACGCGGCGGCTGGAGGAAGCTAGCGCCAGAAGCAAGACCGGCCCTGGAAGCCGAAGTTCACGTTTGAGCAGATGCTCGACACGTCGTGCAAGTACCACAGCGGCAAGAACCCAGCCAACCACACCACCCACGACTGCCACTTCACCAAGCGGCTGAACAACGGTGATAAGGGGTTGCCCAATCTTCTCAGTAAGCACGGTGGTGATGATCATGGGATGAACATAGCGGAGATAACTTGATGATGAAGTGGATGATAACTTGTATGACGCAACGAGATCTCTCGATTGGTCCCTGTCGCCAATGCAAC